>NC_051395.1:10606349-10608849 GCF_015228065.2 Penaeus monodon
TCAGGCTTTGAACCTCTGCCTGCAGGAATGCCCTCTTTGCATTAAGGTGATAGGGAGATTGGCGTACTAGTTGAGCATCCCTAGTGTCAACATCGTGTTCCAGCAGTAGGCAAAGACGAGGTACATCACTGAATAGTTTATCATACTCCTGCAGAAGAGAACGAATGTTTGCTGCTTGGGCAGCAGAAAGATGTTTAAGTTTATCATCAAGTTTAGCTAAGATAACCGAGTTGGTGAGATTAGGTTCCACATTAGAAGTATTTTCATTATGTTCACTACTGCCGTGAGAAGGTATAACCATTGAAACCTCTCGTACATTTTCCATATTTTCCTTCAAATCATCCCGTTCACAGTACTTTTTCAGGAGGTTCACATGTACATGACGTTGTTTCCTACGTCTCTTAGGGGTTTTAATTACATAATTAACATCACTGGTTCGTTTTAGAATACGGAATGGACCCGCATATCAAGATTGAAGAGGCTGGTTAGCAAGAGGTAGCAAGGCCAAAACTAAATCACCCTTATTAAAGCTTCTTTCTTTAGTATTATTCACTTTATCAAACTGATCTTTCATTTTAGCCTAAGCTTTACTCAAATGATTATAGGCTATTGAAATATCCGTTTGTAATCTATGCTTAAATTTATTCACATAAGCAGCCATAGGAATTTCGTCCTCATTTGACCAACACTCCTTTCAGACTTTTGGTGGTCCACGCACTTCATGGCTGTAAATTAATTGAAATGGTGAACACCCTAGACTCTCTTGAACACTGTCCCTTACTGAAAATAGAAGCAAATCTATTCCTTCATCCCACTCAGAACCAGTCTCTAAACAAAAGGCTTTAATCATTGTCTTTAGAGTATAGTGAAACCTTTCAATTACCCTTTGACTCTGAGGATGATATACGCTGGATCTGCACTGCTGTATACCCAAGGACTTCATAACTTCTTCATACAGTCTGGACGTGAAATTTGACCCATGATCGACTGTACTACGGTAGGCAGACCCACCCGGGTGAAAACCTTTATCAAGGCCTTCACAACATTCTCAGTAGTAATGCGTCTGAGGGGAAAAGCTTCAGGATATCTGGTGGCCACATCAATTATAGTTAACAGAAACTTGTTACCCTGTTTAGTCTTTGGAAGGGGACCTGCACAGTCAATAACTACTTTACTGAAAGGCTCTCTTAACAATGGGATAGGTTGCAAGGGATAAGGTTTGATGCCAGCTCCTGGTTTACCTTTTACTTGGCAGATATGGCACGATTGGCAATAACGACTAACATCTCTTTTCATTTTCGGCCAATAAAATGAACTAAAATCTTGTAATAATTTTTCTTGACTCCCAAATGACACACTAATGTCATGTGCAATATTCAAAACATCAGTACGAAGGGACTTGGGAATTATAACCTGATGTACGGTCTTACTTGCAATGTTTGCAAATATATTATAGGGCTTATATTTACGCATAATAACGCCTGACTGCAGATAGTAGCACGTATTGGAATTTTCAAGTTCACTTATGTCAGTAAGCCTATCATAAAATACTTTCAACTCAGGATCGTTACTTTGTTTTTCAATGAGCTTTTCTTTAGTAACTGGAGTGCCTTTGAAATTCACTATATCAGAATTATCAGTTGTAGACTTACTTAAACCTTTAGCAGATGAATCGAAGAAATCTGCTAGAGTAAGTTCCTCAGTAAGTACATCACAAGGACTCTCCTCTGGCAATGTAGTACCGGGAGTAAGCGCTTCGGTAGGAGGGGAGGTCCTACGACTTGCACTGCGGGTGACAGCACACGCAAGGAAGAGGTCGGGAACGCCCTCTCTAAATCTACAGTGTTCTCTTTCGTGGGACAAGGTGAAACCACAGGGCAACACCACACCTTATCACCAACGAGATCATTACCCATAAGAAATGAAGTGCCATCACTTGGTGTCCTATCAACAACACCTAACGTTACATAACCGGATATTAAATCAGATTTAAGGTAAACTTCACAAATGGGTATGCTCTTTAACCCTATCAGTCCATTGATAATTACCATCTCTCCAGTGTAACAATCAGGGTTAGAAACAGCCTCTTTGAGCACCAATGATATATCTGTTGCCGAGTCCCGTAGTATAGTGACTGGGGAAGATGTGCACGAGTCATCAGCACTAATAAATCCTGTAGTACAAAAGGGTTTAAATGACTTTGCATTTACAGTCCTGTGGGTACCTGGCAGTTCAGTCCTCCTGGTACTATACTCCATCCTCTTACTACTATGCTGGTTTGACAGGAATGGAGGTCCATTAGATCTGTAAGAGTAATTAGGATTAGTGAGAGCGAAATGATCGGCGGCACTAACGGCCTCGGCTAATGTGAGTAGACCACGCTCGTCAATGTGAGAGCGAACTTTTACAGACATACACTTCTTTATATCCTCGAGTATAAACAGTTCAAATAATTTGTCGTACCCGAATGCATCAAGTTCACTCAAGGCCCACAATAGTT
>NC_051395.1:10618849-10623849 GCF_015228065.2 Penaeus monodon
GGAGGGAGAAGGAGGAAAGGAAGGAAGGGAGAGAAGGAGTGAAGGAGGAAGAAGGAGGAAGAGCGAGAGAGAGAGAGAGAGAGAGAGACTAAGACAATGATACTGATAGCCAAAGAGTTGCCATAGTCGAGTGGGAATCAGGTAGAAACAGTTACCATACATGAAAAAAAGAAATGTTTGAAATGTGCACTGAAGGTAAGATGTAAGACGTATCTTTTCACACACACAGAGGATGGGGGATGTTGCCATTCATTCAAAACGAATGAGGAAAGTTGCCATTCAGAGAAAGAGGACGCTGCAGTTTGAGGAAATATGCTGAGAGAGGAAGCGACCTAGAAACCAAACCGATGGAATATCTAGAGGAAGTCACTTGAAGTTCGGAGAGAAAACTTGCCGAAGAGAGAGAGAAAAAAAGTGGTGAAGAATATAATAACCGAAGAATTTTATCAGAAAGAAAAAGACCTCCCCCCCAAAAAAAAAAAATGATAATAAAGAAATAATAATAATAAATAGAAAAAAAGTAAGTAAAGATTTCTTTCCTATCGATGAATTTGAGAGAGATAGAGAGAGAGAGAGAGAAAAAAAATAGAATGCTGTTTCTTCAAGAGGAGAAATCCCCCGATGCTCGAACAACAAAGAGACCCGACCCGCAGCGATTCGATACGGCTTCGAACGGCGGTCGAGGCTTCGCTGAGTCGAAAGTGAAGCAGTGTTTGAACGGAGGAATTTGTTGGTGTTTTCTCTCTCATTCATTCTCTCTCTCTCTCTCTCTCTCTCTCTCTCTGTCTCTCTCTCTCTCTCTCTCTCTCTCTCTCTCTCTCTCTCTCTCTCTCTCTCTCTCTCTCTCTCTCTCTCTCTCTCTCTCTCTCTCTCCGCTTTCTAGGTGTTCGTGTGGAGATTTCTTGGGGAAAAATTTCCTCTTATTCTTCTCGCTGTCGTTACAGATGGAAGGGAATTGTGCGGAGAAGTTATAAGGGAAATTTATGTCTATAGTTGTCAATCTGTTTTTCTGTCTGAATATGTATTTTATGTCTATCTATGCTTATGTCTTGCTTTATTTGTCTATCTGTTAATTTATCTGGCTGTCCATTTTATCCATTTACTCTTTTGTCTGTCTGTCTGTCTGTCTGTCTGTTTCTTTCTCTCACTCTCTCACTCACTCACTCTCTCTCTCTCTCTCTCTCTCTCTCTCTCTCTCTTCTCTCTCTCTCTCTCTCTCTCTCTCTCTCTATATATATATATATATATATATATATATATATATATATATATATATATATATATATTGAAATAAATATATACATCCACATATATACAGTTATGACTGTCATGAGTGAGATGAACTATTGTTAGTGATCATAGATTAGTAGGTCAGCTCGATTGAATAACTTATTTTTAAAAGGCTCTGGACACTTGATTTTCTAAACGACATTAGCAACAAAGCATTAGTATTAGAAAACAGGAAAATTCTAGTGAAGTATATACCACTAACCTGAAGTGAGTGGATATTTTATGTTTTTCTAATCGCTTTACACTCGTTTTTACGGCTAGGAGGTGAAAGCATGTTTATAGAATATGATAAAGAGAAGAAATGGAATAAGGGCTGAATGAATATGCAGATATGAAACAAATGAAGTACAGGAGGAAAATAATGTGAATATTACTGGAGAAACCTTTAAGAAGAGATGTCTTAAAGCAACAAAGCAAAACCGACGCAGAAACATAATGGAGAAGAAATTAAGAATCTTAAAATGGACTACAGGATGGTATTTATGGCTTTGTGCTTCGGAAATCACTTCTCAATCGCCAGATACAGGAATGAGCAAATAGACGAAGAGGTGCAGACGCTGGTAGAATTTTGAAACTCAACAGAACTACAGAAGAGGACTTGGTTTCCTTAGACAAAGATGGAAGAGAGGATTTAAATCTAGCAAAATTATTCTCAGCTTTTTGACTAAGAATGAAGTACCTCGTAGGGCCATGAGTTGACACACACAAAAAAGATATATTTATTAGTTTATACTTTCTAGGAAATCAGATGAGAATCAGCCAAAAGAACAGACAGATTATGGACTCGGATCTTCTGCCATGGGAAAGTTAAGTATCATCAACCATTTCATAAAAAAAAGACGTAACAGCCACTGTGCCTTAGCATCATTAATGCCGTCAGCTTTTGCTTCGAGAGATAATTTCAAATCTTAATAAAAAGGAAAAAAAGAAAAGGTGTTAACACATATTTATGAGATATTTCAAAAGATAATGCAGTTGTCAGGTAGGATAGTGTTACACATACAACAAGCGCAGGTAAAGGAGTATCACAAGAGGTTACGACCTCAATCCTCTTTGTTTAGAAGTTATTCCCAAACATAATTGGAATAGAAAGAAAAATATGGTAAACGATTGAAACATTTACGATTTACTGATGATACTTATTTATTATCAGTAAACTGATCTCAAAATATATTTCTAGAGAAATAGTTATGAATTTATTTATTTATTTTATATAGATCTCAAAATAAATTTCTAAAGAGAAAGTTATGAATACTGAATTTTTTTCTTGTTTTTCTTTTTCTTTTCCTTTTCTTGATTATTATTATTATTATTATCATTATTATTATTATTATTATTATTATTATTATTATAATAATAATTATTATTATTATTATATTATGATTATTATTATTATTATTATTATTATTTTAAAGATCGACAAAGTATGTATTTTCCTTCTTGGGATGTTGCTGATTTACTTTTAACGTGGCGAGTGTTTTGGCCACTTCGGTCCCCTGACATTCCTCTCCTGGATCGGTTCAGATGAATGAACCAATAAATAAAACGCTTATCAAATTCTGATTTACGACTTACACATTTCAAGAAGAAATTGTTGAAGTATTTGTCGACCAGCAAGGCCCTAAATAGAATAATTTCCAGGGTGGTTCATGGGAACTAGATAAGCTCAAATAGCATAAATTTTGCATGAATTTCTCTCTTACGAACTGAAGTGCATTTCGGGGTGTTAACTTCCATTCCCACACACACAAAAAAGGTAAAAATAATGTAACAGGGCAGAGTTTTCAAGGTAACTAAATAGAATAAGCCTGTTCGCTACATTCTGAAGATGTATTTGATTCTAGAGCAAGAAGTTAAAGAATGATGATGAGGATAATGGTGATAATGAAGAGAATGAAGAAGAACAAGAAGAAAATAATGATGCCGACAAAGAAAAAAATGAAAAAAGGTGATGACGAATACGAAGAAAAAAAGACAGACAGACGAACGCACAACTGAAAATACTGAGTCACTCTTGACGTGCTGATGCATTTGAGCAAAGACAGTTTAATGATTTTGTGCTTGCGCGGTCCAAGAACTAAACAGTTTAACTCTAATACTGTGCAAGTATACATTTTTGCACAAACATACTGTATTTCTCACTCGTTTTTTGTTGTTGTTCGCTGTTGTTGCATTACAATATCACTACAAAACGTTGCAATAATTATACTACGAAAGTAGTATACAGGATGAAACACAGCCATTGTGCGAAGAGTCACAAATTAGGCGCTAAATGTTTGATCTTACTAATACGAATAAGTATCTCTAGCTTAATCCGAAACACCGCGGAAATAACAGTTAAACTTTTGTCATTTCGCACTCCAAATCTTTGCGTGTTATCCCAGAGTTTTCACTTTTCCTTGATTTTGCTGTTTTTATTTTGTCAGTGACGGCGTTACATGACACTGCCTATTCTTGGGCGGGACGCTCTTTGAAGCAAGAAGGTGACGTGCAGGTGCAGCATTCCAAATGAGAGATCATTCCACCAACGACGACGAGGTACGTGTCTCTAGTTTCATCCTCCCGCCGAAGCGTTGCAGTGTTGCAGGAGGTGGCGGTGCCGCGGATGCAGTTCTCGGCCGGCACGGGTGTTGCGGCCTGGTCTTGGCTGGCTGGACCACTCAGATAAGATTATGGTGGCGCCGCGTGTCTGCCCCCGCCGCTGCCGCCTCCGCCGCTACCATCCCGCCCAGGCCGCCGCTACCATCTCGCCGCCGCCGAGCCTGTCGCTACCATAACCGCTCCAACCATATCCCGCTCTACCAAAATACTTCGGCGAAACCACAGAGCACTACCAATCGTACGCTTAATCCTCCCCTTGACGCTACCACTTACTTCTTTTCCGATGCCATCCGTCCCTAATACACCGTCCCTAACACTCCGTCCCTAACACTCCGTCCCTAATACTCCGTCCCTAACACTCCGTCCCTAACACTCCGTCCCTAACACTCCGTCCCTAACACTCCGTCCCTAACACTCCGTCCCTAACACTCCGCCCTTAACACTCCGTCCCTAATACTCCGTCCCTAATACTCCATCCCTAACACTCCGTCCCTAACACTCCGTCCCTAACACTCCGTCCCTAACACTCCGTCCCTAACACTCCGTCCCTAACACTCCGTCCCTAACACTCCGTCCCTAACACTCCGTCCCTAACACTCCGTCCCTAACACTCCGCCCTAACACTCCGTCCCTAACACTCCGTCCCTAACACTCCGTCCCTAACACTCCGTCCCTAACACTCCGCCCTTAACACTCCGTCCCTAACACTCCGTCCCTAACCTCCGTCCCTAACACTCCGTCCCTAACACTCCGTCCCTCCGGTTCAAGTATGAATCTCGGTCCCCAAGAGCCGCTCACACTTTTTTTCGTGCACAAGCGACGGGAAACGAGCATGCATAGGCGGCAGAAACATATCCAGAACTTGAAATGTATATAAAAAAAAAGTGCAACGATTATAATGTTGATAATACCGATTAGGATAATAACGCTAATATTGATAAAGATGATACTAGTAATGATGACAACAACGATAACAATAAAACAACAAAAACATGAATGATGAAACTATTAGAAATAGTGAAATTATCATGAGCAATAGCAGTGCTTATTTGATAATATTTACAGTGATTGTAATGTTGACGTTGACAACAAGAATTATAACATATATG
>NC_051395.1:10636349-10638849 GCF_015228065.2 Penaeus monodon
GGCGCATGTATGGGACCCGAGCAGCAAGTAAGTCGTCGCACAGTCGTCCAAGTGGTTGCGCGGAACGGTGCTGAGCTCACCTTGGCCAACCCGGCTGTTCTTCGGTGTCGGGCAGCGGGTGGAGCAGGCCGAGCGACGACCGCGATCGCGACTCGGTTGGCTCTCAGTAGTGGGCCGAACGCCGACGTGTGTAGACGGTCAGTGGTTGTTTCCTCGCGCGGCGCTCACTCTGAGGTCTCGCTCCTCTCCCTTGCCGAACGCGCGCTCTCATCGCTCGTGTTGTCCGCGTCCTTTGCGCGTTTTTTTGTGCATAAGCTGTCGTGAAATAGAAGTGGGTTTTGACGAGAATCAAATTGGAAAAGGAATTCTGAGTGCAGGTTAAACACGTGACAGAAGGTACAGCGAAGGGCAGGATTGGGTGCTTGTGTCGCGTGGAGGGCCAGGGAGCACGGGACGCGAGGATACACACTTTCACGGTAAGTTGTGCGAGCTGTCAAGTGGAATTTCGTTTTATTATTTAGTGACTGCTTAATTGCATTTATCCATTCAGTGTGCATGTGTAGTTACAGCTCTTTTGAATCGTGTTAGTTGCCCGTCTTAGTTCATATCTGTTTATTTCCTCGTAAGTTTTAAATAGTTTATACCAAGCTGAGTGTCATCGAACTTCCTCCGACCCGTTGAAGTTTCGAATACAACGCTTAGTTTAGTCCTCTGTGACATTTGTTCTTGCGTAAGACAGATTTATCAGCTAATAACATCATACTCAAGTGATAAGAGATTGGGTGTTTAAGACAGCGATTTTTTTACTTTCATATTACAAACAGAGGGAAGTTATTCATTCATCTTATATTATATATGTATATATATATATATATATATATATATATATATATACACATATACGTATACATCATATATATACATATACATACATATGCATACATACATACATACATTCATACATAAATACATACATACATTCATTCATTCATTCATTCATTCATTCATTCATACATACATACATACATACATACATACATACATACATACATACATGCATGCATACATATAGCCATACATATACATATATATATATATATATATATATATATATATATATATATATACGTGTTTGTGTTTGTGTGTGTGTGTGTTTGCGTGTGTTGATATATATATATATATATATATATATATTATATATATATATATTATATATATATATATATACTATATATATATATATATATATATATATTATATATATATATATATATGTATATATATATATATGGACGCATGCGTATGTAAAGTTTTTGTGTATATGTCTGCACGTATGTAAATACATATTTTGCTGCATATATGCGCGTTTGAAATTAAATTTGCCTGCATCTTTCTCTTGTTTTCTAAAAAGAGTCAAGTCATATGTAATGCGTTAGAGACTTTTATTAAAACGAATTCTCAAATAATTCCCGCAGTTGATAAGAACCGCCAAGAACATGAACAGAGCAAGAACAAAAGCAAGGACAAAAGGACTTCCGTAAGATTTAATAAAAGATGCGCCTTTTGATTAGCAGCCTGAACCAACAAACACAAACACAGTAGCTGCAGCTGGGTCTCGGGGCTGAGTGTTTTATATATAGTCACGCATGACTCGGGTGACATTTTCCTACACTAAAAAAAAAAAAAAACGTAAATTGTGCCGTTGTATCTTGCATAAAGAGACGGGTTAACACGGCGAGAACGGATGCCACTTCCGGCACTAGGATATGCACATCGTCTATTTTCCACCGGGATAAAAGGCCGAGCGAGGCAGGCGAATTGAGGAATTGGCGTCTAAGCTGCTGAAGGAGAGATAGACGAACAAGGAAGAGATGAAAAGAAACGGTGTGAGGAAAGACGTCGCGGATAAGGTCATTTGTTTCAAGTTTTTTTTTTTTTTGTCATCGTATATTTAGAAAAGTTATAGATATATGTTTATGTGTGTACAAATTTATATATATATATATATATATATATATATATATATATATATATATATATATAAATATATATATATATACATACATACATACATAATACATACATACATACATACATTACATACATACATACATACATACATACATACATACATATATACATATATATACATGCACACACACATACATATATACGTGCATACACAGACAGGTATAGATATAAATATAGACAGACAGTACATGTGTGACGAATAGGCGAGCAAGGAGATGACAGCAAGAGCCCGAGCGACCTTCTGGCGACGCAGGCGGGACGCTGCTCTCCCCAGCCTCCTTAAGCAACTTAGGCACAGTCCCGCGAGGCTTTTAGTAATCCCTAGTGGGAACTTCCTGTGACTTCACGCACTTTCCAGTTGGGAGACTCGCGGACGCCGAAGGAGGGCGAATGTTTTGGGCGGAAAGCAAGGGCTGCTGACTGATCTGGCAGGGTGAGGAATGGGGCGGATGGGGGGGTCCGGGTGTAT
>NC_051395.1:10661349-10665383 GCF_015228065.2 Penaeus monodon
CAACGACACCCGAGGTTTACCGATTTATGGTGCTTGCAAATTCCTGCTTTCTTCTTACTGTTCGCCCAATCCTTTTTAAAACCCTTCTTGTTTTCTTTCTCCCCTCTTTCACCTGATCTTCCCGATCTCCCTCCTTATTCTCCTCATTCTATCTCCTCTCTTATTCCTCCTCCTCTTCCTACTCCATCTCAACTTTTATTATTATTATTATTATTATTATTTCTTAGGCTATTCCTCGGTGCTTGTCTCCGACGAAGTCATTCACCGCCATTAAGAAAACGCAAAGGTCGAGAGCTGACTTTGATCACTGGCGTTGATTTCGAGTGGACTGAATGCTCCAATTAAACTTTGATTACTCGATCTCTCCGCGAGTAAGAAAATCCCCGTGAATTGATGAAAATTATAACGCCAACAAAAGAATCGAGGAGAAAGTTCGCGAAAATGCACGGTGGCTGTTTGCTGTCCGGCCGCGTTCGAATGGCTGCGTGGATACTTTATTCAAATTAATGGTCTCTAATTGAATGGTTTCGGGGCAGTCCTCCTGTATTAGTCACTCAGCCATGTCGTTCGCTTATAATATGGGCGAATGAATGAATAAATGAGAGAGAGAGAGGGAGAGAGAGAGAGAGAGAGAGAGAGAGAGAGAAGAGAGTGAGAGAGAGAGAGAGAGAGAGAGGGGGGGGAGGGAGGGAGAGAGAGAGAGAGAGAGAGAGAGAGAGAGAGAGAGAGAGAGAGAGAGAGAGAGAGAGAGAGAGAGAGGGAGAGAGAAGAGAGAAGCAGAGACAGAGTCAGATTGTGTGAGGGAGAGAAAAAGGAGAGGAAGAGAGAAAACACGAAAGACAGAAAAGTCCAACTTGGAAGTAAAACCAAAGAAATGTAAAGTAAACGAAAAAGCATTCAACCTCTCGAGATTTTTTTTTTTTATCCGATCTGTCAGTCATTCAATCATGCAGTCATTTAGGACATCATGCAGTCATGAAGGATCAAATAACAGCAGTCATTCACTCTCTGATCAAAACAGCCATTCACCAAAATAATCTCATCACAAAATCAGCAATAAGCTACGCGTCTATTCACATTCTGATCACCCATTATTAATCAAATCGGTGAGTCGGGGAATAATTTATAGTACACCATTAAAAAAAAGAAAAAAAAAAGGAGAGAGAGAATTAAAAAAAAAAAAAAAAAACGCGATCAGGTTAAAAACTAGCTTGTACTGTACACGTTCTTTCCGAGATTGAAAATTAACGCATTTTGTACCAATACGATGTGTTTTCTTCTTTTTTTTTTCCATTTTATTTGCACACTAATAAATCGTATAATGGCCGAGATATGTCACTGCCTCCCCTGTAATTACCGGCGTGAGGAGATGTCATTAGTGGAACTCAAGACGTATAAACTGTTCGCGAATCCAGCAGTTTATCTGTGGAGTTCGCTTGTTTATGCGTTTTTTGTTTTTTGCTTGTTTGTGTGGCTTTATTGTTTGTGCGTGCATGAAAGGGTTGTTTGTGTGTGCGTGGCATGTTTGTTTGTGCGTTGGCGTGATTTTTGTGCGTGCGTGGGGAGCTTATTTGTGTGTGCATGACGGGCTTTTCCGATGTGCGTGGCGTGCTTGTTATTGTGTATGGTTTGTCTGAGTGTGTATAGTATGCTCATCTGCGTGTGCGTGGGATGCTTTTTTTTTCTTTTTTTTTTTTTTTTTTCAAGTGCGTGGACATCGCCGAGGCTATTCATGTCCACCTGCCTGTTATCGCTGCCAGTCACTCAGTCACACTGCAAGCGCCTCTCCAAATTTGTTTATTTGCATTTCTTTTCTTTTCGGTTCTCTCTCTCTCTCTCTCTTTCTCTCTCTCTCTCTCTCTCTCTCTCTCTCTCTCTCTCTCTCTCTCTCTCTCTCTCTCTCTCTCTCTCTCTCTCTCTCTCTCTTCCTCTCTCTCTTCCTCTCTCCCTCCCCCCTCTCTCTCTTCCTCTCTCTCTTCCTCTCTCCCTCCCCCCTCTCTCTCTCTCTCTCTCTCTCTCTCTCTCTCTCTCTCTCTCTCTGTGTGTGTGGTGTGGGTGTGTGTGTGTGGGTGTGTGAAAGAGGGAGAAAACTAGCAAAATTCGCATTAAAAAATCTATATTATTCTTTATTACAGCAAACATAATCTAGTCACATTTAACTGTGGACATATACTATAAACATATATATGGTTATAAAATGTCATAAAACCAGCTGGTCACTGCCCTGTCTTGATATTAAAGAGAGAGGGGGAGAGAGAGAAAGAAAGAGAGAGAGGCACACACACACACAGAGAGAGAGAGAGAGAGAGAGAAGGTTGGGGGAGGGGGGGGGGAGAGGGAGAGGAGAAAGAGAGAGAGAGAGAGAGAGAGAGAGAGAGAGAGAGAGAGAGAGAGAGAGAGAAGAGAGAGAGAGAGAGAGAGAGAGAGAGAGAGCGAAGGGGGGAGGGTGAGACAGGGAACAGGAGAGAGTACTTTACCTTACATTCCACCCCCTCCTCTTCTCTCTCTCTTTCCTCTTCCTCTCCACCTTTTGTTCGCTTTGTAATATTCTCAGAAGTATGAGTATTTACCTCTCTTTAACAATTTCAAAGTGTTTATTCTATGTCGCCAAAACCAATCCTCTCTCCCCTCCTGCGCTGCACCTGCTACTGTGCCGCAGTCTGTGCTACCAAGACCAAGTTTGCTCTGCATTTACATTTACCCTTAATTATGTTTGGTCAAGTGACACCACGGGGGAAGGAGGAGGTCGGGGAGAGGGAAGCATCTGTTGGCTGCCTCCTGCTTGGTGTCCTTTCTTCCCTCTATTTTCTAGCCTCTCTCTCTCTACTCCCTCTTATTATTATTATTATTTTTTTATCTACTCGTGTCTTTTGCTTTGTTCCCTCTTCTATCAGACCCACGTCGATCTCCCTCGTCTTTCTCTCTATCCCATCTTCCCCTCTGACACACCACCGTCATCTTCACCCGAATCCCATCGGTGGAAGTCCCTTCACGGTATATCTTCCTCCCTTCATGCCCCTTTCTCCCCCTCCCCCTACTCCTCCTCGCCCTAGCCGCTGCCGCAAGCGGCGCAATCGCTGCCCTGATCTCCTCCCTGTCTCGTTGGACGGACGTGTCGACTCAAAGTTTTTTATCTTGTCTTTTCAGACGTGTTGAAGTGGACCTTCCGTGCGTGCGTGCGTGCGTGCGTGCGTTGACCTGTGCGCCTGGGCTGGGCTGTTTCCTCAACCCTTCCACCTGGCCGCCGGAGGAGCCCTGAGAAGGAGCCCCGAGAAGGAGCCCCGAGAAGGAGCCCCGAGAAGGAGACTGGAGTTGCCTGCGGCGTGGCGGGCGGCCGGCGTGGACTCCTCGCGTGCAGCTACATTGCCTGACTCGCGGACCGCACATCGAACATTCTTTACTACTCGAGTTACGGATTGATCGCCGAAAAAAAGTATAAAAAGAATATATAGACTTTTGCCCGGCTCGTGTGATAGAGAAACATATATCTATTTATATACCCAGTGCTTGCGCTATCTAATTGACAACACAATCCGAGTGCGCGCGTGCTCACTGCGGTCTCTCAACAACACACAGCGCCATCAGCGCACACGCACTCGCTTGCTCGCACTCGTGGCAGCACGTGTGTGTGCGTGAGTGTGAGTGCGGATGTGGCGGTGTGACGCTTGTGAAGCCGTTCGCGGAGCCGAGTTTTAGTGTATACTTGCCTTACAGGATAAATCCTAGGACAGATACTTGGAAAACGACGGAGGAGAAAATCAAAATAAAGTGAACTAAACTGGGACCTCTTAAAAAGTGAACCTGACTCAAGCGAAGAACGAAGCGTGCTTCAGTTGCACGAGTGTGTTTCGCTCACCTAGAGTGAGGACATGTGAGTCATCTTCCCAAGGACCAAGCCAGCGAGATGAAAATGCTGACGATCTTCTCCTTACTCACCCTCACTGCCCTGGTGAGTAGTCGCCTTACTCTCTGTTGACTCATGCGCTGTGAACACACTCTCCCCTTTTTGTCTCTCCTTTCTGGCCATAACCCTT
>NC_051395.1:10665483-10672719 GCF_015228065.2 Penaeus monodon
TCCTTTTTTCTCTCTCTTTCCCCTTTCTCTCTCTCTCTCTCCTCTTCTTTTCTACTCTCTCTCTCTCTCTCTCTCCTCTCTCTCTCTCCTCTCTCTCTCCCCTTCTTTAATAAATCAGTTCACTGTCCGGATTGCACCAACAGTAAATGCAATCGCGTTGCCATAACACCTTTAAACGGTCGACGCAAGGGGGTAATTAAAACCCAGAAACGGAAAACCATCATTCATTGACCTGTGAGAACGGAAAACCATTTCATTTGAAAATATAACACGCACATAGACAACAGAGTGACCTTTCAATTTCCACTAAATTTTGGACCAAAGACCGGATAATGGAACAACAACATTAGGCTTGAGATTAGAAAATAATAACAGTAAATCAAAATGATAAGCAGAAGCGTTGCGAGTATGAAAATCGGAAGATTTTTTTTTCTTCTTCTTCTAAAAAAAAAAAAAAAAAAAAAAAAAAACTCCATCTGACGCCGAAGAAATTTTAGCCGAGCAGTTCATATCATGCCACGTCCGAATCCTTTTAATTATGGCTTTGTTCTTCGATTAAAGCGAGAGATTTAAACGTCTAGATTAGGGTTTCGGAACGCCGCGTCATAGGGCTGTGGCCGCGGCGGGGCGGTCGGCTCGATGAGTGACTTTTGCCGAAAATATATCAAGACGATATCAGGCCAAATGATAGAGATAAATCCGTGATATTCTTAATCGGATAATTCTAGGTTACGGCCTCATGACGTCAAGAGATTTATAATAAATGTGAGACATATAGGTATTAAGAACGTGAGAGAGGGAGGGAGGGTGTGATACAGAGAGGGAGGGAGGGAGGGAGGGAGGGGAGAGAGAAGAGAGAGAGAGGAGAGGAGAGAGAGAGAGGGGAGGGGAGAGGGGAGAGAGAGAGAGAGATGAGAGAGAGGAGAGGAGAGAGAGAGAGAGGGGGGGGGGGAAGGAAAGGGGAAAGATATAATACATATATACAGACAGACAGACAGATAGATAGGAAGACATTGACAAAAATGCAGACTGACAGACAGACACAAACTCAATCAGACAGACGAACAAACAGACAGACAGATAGAAAGACAGCCAGTCAGGCAAACAGATAAGTAGACACACAGACTGAGCAAGAGAAAGAGATAGAGTGAGTGAGAGAGAGTGTGTGAGAGAGAGAGAGAGAGAGAGAGAGAGAGAGAGAGAGAGAGAGAGAGGAGAGGAGGGGAGAGAGAGAAAAGAAGAGAGAGAGAGAGAGAGAGAGAGAGAGAGAGAGAGGGGAGGAGGGGGGCCTTCGAAGACACGAGATACAAAGGTAAATATTCATAAAGATGAAACACGAGAAACTTCTAGTAACGGCCGCCCTTTAAGACCAGAGACGGCTGGAACAAACACCTGACTCGTGTTAGCAAAGAAAAAAAAAAAGAAAAGGGAAGAAACAAACACATAACTTCAATAATGAGCTCGAAATTACCATATCAAACTGCCTTGTGATAAGTGTACCGTGGAGACAGCCAACAAGCGGGGGCGTGGGGAGGGGGGAGGGGACAGGCGTTGGGAAGGGAGGAAGGGAGGTGGGGGAAGGGGAAAGGGAGGAGGACGGAAGGGGGAAGAGAGGAGTAGAAGGTAAGGATGGGAAAGGGGAGGAGGACGGAAGGTGGAAGGTAGATGAAAGGGAAAGGGTTAGGAGGAGGGAGAGAAGAGAAAGGGAGGTGGAAGAGAGGAGAAAGAAGGAAGAACGGATGATGTGACGGTGAAAGTGAAGGTGAGGAAGAGGAGGAGAAGGAATGGGAAAGAAAACGGAAGGGAAAAGAAGGGAACAGAGGGGGAGGGAAGGAGAGGGAAGTGGGAAGGAAAGGGGAGAAGAGGGAATTGTCATGAACTCACTTCATAAAACCTTCGGCGCTGGAGTTCTGGTCATATTGACATCAAGACGATAACATCAGGAGAAGAATTGTGATTTATATGACAAGAGAAACACAACAAGGAAAAGCTGGGAAAGACATCATGTAAACAAAAGAGAGCGATGGAGAACACGTGAATTACGACTCTCTCTCTATACACTCTATCTTCTATCTCTCTACTATCTCTCTCTCTCTCTATCTCTCGCTCGATTATCCTCTCTACATCTCTCTACTCGTCGCTCTCCGCTTCTTGATCTCTTTGCTCTCGCTCTCGCTCTCTCGCTCTCTCTCTCTCTCTTCGCTTCTCGCTCTTCGCTCGCTTTCTATCTCTCTCTTCTCTTTCCATTTCCCTCTCTCTCTCTCTCTCTCTCTCTCCTCTCTCTCTCTCTCTCGCTCGATCTCTCTCTCTCTCTCTTCTCGGCATTATTGTCTTCTCTTACTCATTTATCTTTCTCGCTCTCTTATCTATATATCTCATATCTCTACTCTTCTACTTCTCCTATCCTCTCTCTCTCTCTCTCTCTCTTCTCGCTCCCTCTCTCGCTCCCTCTCTCGCTCCCTCTCTCGCTCCCTCTTTGCTCTCTCTCTCTCTCTTTCTCTCTTCTCTCTTTCTCTCTTTCTCTCTCCTCTCTCTCTCATCTCTCTCTCTCTCTCTCTCTCTCTCTCTCTCTCTCTCTTCTCTCTCTCCTCTCTCTCTCTTCTCTCTCTCTCTCTCTCTCTCTCTCGCTCGCTCGCTCTTACCCACATGCACACCGAAGACGAGAGAGAGAAGATACAAACTACATGACGACGGGAATACCATTCATAATGTCATTGGGTTGTTGATAACGCATATAACCGACAATGGCAACAAGATAACGATGATAAGAAAAAAGAAAAATGTTTGGATTTTTATTATAGAAAGAGGTGTCGTGTTTGTTCTGGTAATCAAAAAATTGCAACGTCAGGAAATAAATGAAGAGGTGCATTTCCTGACCCTAGCGGCGGCCTCCGTCACCATCAGATAGTGATACAGTGAATGGAGCAGCAGCCGTCCCCGTAACCATTTACAAGGGGAGAGCGCGGGGGCAAACAAAACTCACATACCCATCTTGTCGGGCACGAGGGGTACGTATGTGAGTAAACAATGAATAAGCAAGATTATGGCCAGAAAGGAGGAGACAAAAAAGAGGAGAGTGTGTTCACAGCGCATGAGTCAACAGAGAGTAAGGCGACTACTCACCAGGGCAGTGAGGGTGAGTAAGGAGAAGATCGTCAGCATTTTCATCTCGCTGGCTTGGTCCTTGGGAAGATGACTCACATGTCCTCACTCTAGGTGAGCGAAACACACTCGTGCAACTGAAGCACGCTTCGTTCTTCGCTTGAGTCAGGTTCACTTTTTAAGAGGTCCCAGTTTAGTTCACTTTATTTTGATTTTCTCCTCCGTCGTTTTCCAAGTATCTGTCCTAGGATTTATCCTGTAAGGCAAGTATACACTAAAACTCGGCTCCGCGAACGGCTTCACAAGCGTCACACCGCCACATCCGCACTCACACTCACGCACACACACGTGCTGCCACGAGTGCGAGAAAGGGCGAGTGCGTGTGCGCTGATGGCGCTGTGTGTTTTGAGGGGACCCCCAGTGAGCACGCGCGCCCCCTCGGATTGTGTTGTCAATTAGATACCCGCAAGCACTGGGTATATAAATAGATAATGTTTCTCTATCACACGAGCCGGGCAAAAGCCCTATATATTCTTTTTATACTTTTTTTTCGGCGATCAATCCGAAACTCGAGTGGGTAAAGAATGTTCGATGTGCGGTCCGCGAGTCAGGCAATGTAGCTGCACGCGAGGAGTCCACGCCGGCCGCCCGCCACGCCGCAGGCAACTCCAGTCTCCTTCTCGGGGCTCCTTTCGGGGCCCCTTCTCGGGCTCCTTCTCAGGGCTCCCCCGGCGCCAGGTGGAAGGGTTGAGGAAACAGCCCAGCCCAGGCGCACAGGTCAAGCACCCCACGCCCCAGCACGCACGGAAGGTCCACTTAACACGTCTGAAAGACAAGATAAAAAATTTGAGTCGACACGTCCGTCCAACGAGACAGGGAGGAGATCAGGGCAGCGATTGCGCCGCTTGCGGCAGCGGCTAGGGCGAGGAGGAGTAGGGAGGGGGAGGAAAAGGGGGCATGAAGGGAGGAAGATATCCCGTGAAGGGACTTCCCGATGGGATTCGGGTGAAGATGACGGTGGTGTGTCAGAGGGGAAAGATTGGATAGAGAGAAAGACGAGGGAGAGACGACGTGGGTCTGATTTGAAGAGGGAACAAAGCAAAAGACACGAGTAGATAAAAAAAAAAAAAAATAATTAAGGGGGAGTAGAGAGAGAGAGGCTAGAAAAAAAAGAGGGAAGAAAGGACACCAAGCAGGAGGCAGCCAACAGATGCTTTTCCCTCTCCCCGACCCCCCTCCTTCCCCCGTGGTGTCACTGACCAAACATAATTAAGGTAAATGTAAATGCAGAGCAAACTTGGTCTTGGTAGCACAGACTGCGGCACAGTAGCAGGTGGCAGCGCAGAGGGGAGAGAGGATTTGGTTTTGGCGACATAGAAAAAAACACTTTGAAATTGTTAAAGAGAGGTAAAATACTCATTTCTTCTGAGAATATTACAAAGCGAACAAAAAGGTGGAGAGGAAGAGGAAAGAGAGAGAGAAGAGGAGGGGGTGGAATGTAAGTAAAGTACTCTCTCCTGTTCCCTGTCTCACCCTCCCCCCTTTTGCCTCTCTCTCTCTCTCTTCTCTCTCTCTCTTCTCTTCTCTTCTCTTCTCTCTCTCTCTCTATTCTTTCTCTTCTTTTTCTCTTTTCCCCTCCTCCCTACCCCTTCCCTCTCCCTCCCTCCCCCCCCCCTTCTCTCTCTCTCTCTCTCTTCTCTTTTCTCTCTCTCTCTCTCTTTTCTTTCCCCTGGCTTCCCCCTCCCCCCCCCTCCAGGAAAAAAACTTTGCACTTTCTCTCTTCTCTCTGTTTTCTTTTCCCCTTTTTTCTCTCTTTCCCCTCTCTCTCTCTCTCCCCTCTCTTTAATTAAAGAAGCGGGAGGAGGGGACCAGCTGGTTTAGACATTTATAACCATATATATGTTATAGATATGTCACAGTTAAATGTGGGCTAGATAGTTTGTAAATAAAAAAGAATAATATAGATTTTTAAAGCGAATTTGCTAGTTTCTCCCCTTTCAC
Organism: Penaeus monodon; assembly: GCF_015228065.2. NCBI lineage: Eukaryota > Metazoa > Arthropoda > Malacostraca > Decapoda > Penaeidae > Penaeus > Penaeus monodon. The sequence continues at coordinate 10,670,587 of NC_051395.1, forward strand.
AACACACACACACCACACACACACAAAAAAAAAAGAGGAAAGAGAAGAGGGGGATGGAAGGGGAGAGAGAGAAAGAGGGAGAGGAAGGAGGAGAGAGGGAGGGGAGGAGAGGAGAGAGAAGAGGAGAGAGGGGAAGAGAGGAAGAGAAGGGGAAGAGAAGGGGGGAGAGAGAAGAGAGGGAAAGGGAAAAGGGGGAAGGGAAAAGGGGGAGGAGAGGAAGAGAGGAGAGGAGAGAGGAGAGAGGAGAGAGAGAGGGGGAGGGGAAAAAAAGGGGATGGGGAGGGAGGGAAGGGGAAGAAGGGGGAGGGGGAGAGAGGAGAACCGAAAAGAAGAAATGCAAAAAAAAAACAAATTTTGAGGAGGCGCTTGCAAAGGGGACTGAGTGATGGCGGATAAAATTTGGGGTGGACATGAATAGCCTCGGGGCGATGTTTCCCCGCACTTGGGGGAAAAAAAAAAAAAAAAGCATCCAGACAACGCAGATGAGCATACTAACACACCAGACAACCATAAAAATAACAAGCCGCCAGCACACGGAAAAACCCGTCATTTCACACAAAATAAGCTCCCCACGCGCGCACAAAACACGCCAAACCCCACAAAAAAAAATGCCACGCACACACAAACAACCCTTTCATGACGCACAAACAATAAGCAACAAAACAAGCAAAAAAAAAAAAAAAAAAAAAAGGGGGCCCAAAATTTTTTTAAAAACCCCCCCCAAAAAAAAAACCCCCCAAAAATTTTTTAAAAAAAAGGGGAAAACAATTTTACAAAATTATTTTAAACTGGGAAAATTCGAACAGTTTTTAATTGGTTTTTTTTTTTTAAATTTTCCCCCCCCCTTTTTTTTTTTTTTTTAAGGGTCAAAAACCCCCAGTTTTAAATAAGGTTAGAAGTGAAAAACGCAAATTATGGAGTTGAATTTTTTTTGGTAAAAGGTGGGAAAAAAAAAAAAAGAAAAAAAAAGAAGGGGAGAGAAAAACAGAAAAAAAAAAAGGGGGAGAAAGGAAGGGGGGGGGAAAAAAAAGGGAAAAAAAAAGAAAAAAAAAAAAAAAATGAGAACAAAAATTTAGCAGCAAAAAATGAGCAAAAAAAAAAGGGCAAACAATGAAAAGAAAAAAATTAATTAAAATTTAAATAAGACCCACGCCCAAAAAGAGGAGGCATGACAACCTGGGAAAAAGATTTTTTAAAAAAAGGAAAAAAAAAAAGAAAAAGACTCGTGACAACGAAATCCAGAGGAAAACGAAAAAAAATAATTGGAAAAAAAACCTTCCGCCCTTTTTTTTTTAAGGGAAAAATAACAAGATTTAAATAAGGGGCAAAAAAGACGGTAAATTTTGGAGGGGAAAATTTTGGGAAATTTTGAAAGGGGAAGTATTTTATCCCAAAACCCGAGAAATAGGGTGGAAATGGGGGAAGAAGGGAAAAAAAAAAAAACCGGGGGAGTTTTTTTATTTGAATTTTGGAAAAATTTTTTTTTTTTTTTTCCCCCAAAAAAAAAGGAAACCCAAAAATAATTTCCCAAAAAAAACCCCCCCCGGAATTAAAATTAAAAAATACCCCCTTTTTCCCCCTCCCCCAAACTTCCTTTCTTTTTCTCGCCCCCCTTTTTTAAAACTCTTTCTCTCTCTCTTCCCGTTTTTTTCTCTTTTTTCACTCTCTTTTCATTTCTCTTTTCTTTTTTTTTTTCTTTTTTATTTTTTTTTTGGGTTTTTAAAAAAATCCCTAAAACACCCCCTATAAACGCAATGCGAGGAAACAGGGGGAGCCCGAAAAAAGTAGACCAAAAAGAAATCCCGAGAAAGACGCGGGCCGACCAACCCCCCGTTTTGGAATTTTGATTTTTGGGGAAATTTTAAAATCAAAGGGGATTGACGCGGAGGATGAGTAGTAAAATTTTGGCAAACGCTGAAACAGGGTGAAAAAGACTTGGTTTTTAGGCGGGAATGAAAAATGGGACAGAGGGAAAAAGAAAAAAAATAATAAAAAAAGGGGGAGGAGAAGAGGAAGAGAAAAGAAGGAGGGGAATGAGAATAAGGGAGGGGAAGGGAAGAGGGGAAAAGGGGAAAAAGAAGGGTTTTAAAAAGGGTGGGCCCGGGAGGATCAAAAAAAAAAAGGGGGGGTTTT
>NC_051395.1:10672819-10690319 GCF_015228065.2 Penaeus monodon
CATGGGACGAAAAAAAATACAACAAACACACAACACGAACACACACACACACACACACACACACACACACACACACACACACACGCACCAAGTGCCACGAGTGCCGTCACTCCTGACCCCAGCAACGCTACGCAAGTCCATCCGCTGCCTTTCCCTTCCGTGGCTGGACGCGAGCGCACGAGATCAATCAGCTTGGCATTAAAGTTTCTTACCAACGAAATCGGATTAAGAAGCTTATCCGTCTCAATGTCAAGAAATCTCGTTTTTAATGTTGTTGTTTTTTTTTTCTTTTTTTTTTCATATTTTCATCTTTATTTCCCTGCCGCTTAATCTTTCGCGATAAAAGGGGAAAACAGAAGAACCCCGATTTTTTCTTTTTCACCTATTGTAAAAGTGGGTCAGTCCCCATCTTCAGGCATTAGTTTCGCCCTTTGTCACCCGGCCGTAATCAGCCTTTTTGTAACCCGGGAGTGAGGGATTACCTGTGGAAAGCATGATGAACGAGCCCCTAGCATGGGCCGCCCCAGAAATCTTCATTACAATTCATGTCGTACGCCCGAAAACCAGTTCAAGTGCAACAAAAAAGGGGAAGGGAAGGACTGGAAGAAGAGAGAGAGGGGGGGAGGAGAGAGAGAAGAGAGAGATTGAGAGAGAGAGAGAGAGAGAGAGAGAGAGAGAGAGAGAGAGAGGAGAGAGAGAGAGAGAGAGAGGAGAGAGAGAGAGGAGAGAGAGAGAGGAGAGAGAGAGAGAGAGAGAGAGAGAGAGAGAGAGAGGAGAGAGAAATAGAGAAAGATAGGAGGGGGGAGAGTGAGAGTGAGAGAAAGAAGGGGGAGGTGTAGGAGAGTAAGAGAGAGTAGGGGGGGGAGGTGAAGAAGGAGAGATAAAGAATAAAAGGAAAGAATTAAAGAAAGAAAGAGAGAGAAAAAAAGTGCGAGCGTGTGAAAAGATACGAGACGAAAAGAAGCTAGAAACACCCGTATGCTGTAAGAGATTAAGAGCGAGATTTCCTCTTGCTCCGGACAGCCGTGATTGTAATCCCTTGTAAAAGTGGCAAGTGTCAGTCATATGTTTTTGTGCGTCCTGTGTAGAAGGTGGCCATCGGTAGCCTGGCCAGTGAGGATAGGGGGCCGGGCGGGGGAAAGGGAAGCATGAGAGATGATTTATGTCCATTATTGTGAGGTTTGATTCACTAGTTTGTGCCAAGATTTTTTTTTATCGTCGTTTTTTATGAGTGTTATGGTAATATAATGGACATCAAAACTACGGTTATGGTCGAGCGTGTTTTTTCTGTTGTTTCGTTTCTGATGTAATAAAGACTCAAAGATTTTTAAAAGGAGATATATAAACACGCAAAAGGAAATATACAAACATATTCTGACTAAAGTTACTCCATTTCACTGTGTTGTTCACGTGTACGGATTCGGAAGTTCGTGTGTCTGTATCCGGGGTTCCTGTGTCTGCATTGGGAGGTTCGTGTCTGTATTCGAGGATTCCTGTGTCTGTATTTGGGAGGTACATGTCTGTTTTCGGGGGTTCATGTGTCTGTATTGGGAGTTCATGTCTGTATTCATTGATTCCTGTGTCTGCATTGGGAGGTTCGTGTCTGTTTTCGGGGGTTCCTGTGCCTGTACTCGCCAGCGTGTGTACCGGACCGTGTGAACCTGATTAATTAACGCTGATAATCTGATAAGAAGTCTCAGTTAGCAGAGCAGTCCGTTTCGCTCCTCGCTGACAACACCACAAGCAAGTCTTATTGAGGTCATGCTGGTGGTGGGAGGGGGGAAGGGGAGGGGGGAGGGGGTAAGAAGGAATGGAGGAAGAGGCGAAGAGAGACGAAGAGGGTGGCAGAAAGGAAAGGAAGAGGAGTTAAAAAGAGGATATATGGGAAGGAGAGAGGAGAATGGCATTTGGGAATGGTAGATATGATAGAGAGAGAGTGAGTGAGAGAGAGAGAGAGAGAGAGAGAGAGAGAGAGAGAGAGAGAGAGAGAGAGAGAGGAGAGAGAGAGAGAGAGAGAGAAGAGATAGAAAGAGAGAAGAGAGAGAGGGGGGGGGGGAGGAGGGGCCGCATACTCGTATGGTCGGGTGAGTATCAAACTTTATTATTTCTGGCGAAAGAACTTGGACGCCGCAAGAAAGTCTCCTTCACAGAACTCAGCGCTCGTTCTTGATACACAATGCCGGAAGGAGCCGATGTTTTCCTTTTTCCCTCGAAGAGGTTTTGTAAGTCCAAATTGATAGAGCTGTAGAGTCACTCTTTTTTTTATCTCTCTCTCTCTCTTTCTTCCCCTCTCTCTGTCTTTCTCTCTCTCTCTCTCTCTCTCTCTCTCTCTCTCTCTCTCTATCTATCTATCTATCTATCTATCTATTCTCTCCTCTCTCTCCCTCTCGCTCTCTCCTCCTCTCTCTCTCTCTCTCTCTCTCATCTCCTCTCTCTCTCTCCTCTCTCTCTCTCTCTCTCTCTCTCTCTCTCTCTCTCTCTCTCTCCTCTCTCTTCTCTCTTTCTCTCACGCTCTTTTTTTCAGTTTTTATTTCCCTCCCTCTTTTTTCCGTGTCTCGTTGTCAGAAAGTTATTCCAAACTTTTTTTTTTTTCATTCTATTCTATCGTGTGTGTGTGTTTTTTTTTTTTTTTTTTTTTTTTTTTTTTTTTTTTCTTTTTCCTTTCCCCCCCTTTTTTTTATTTCCCCTTTCCCCCTCCCCCTCTTTTCTCTTCTCCCCAAAAACCCCCCCCCCTTTTTCCCCCCTTCTCTTCTTTTCTTTCTTTTCTTCTCCTTCTTTTTTCTTCTTTTTTGTTTTTTTTTTTTCCCTTTTTTTTTCCCCCCCCCCCCTTCCGCTTCTTTTTTTTTTTCATTATCTTTTTTATTTTTTTTTTCTTTTTATTTTTTTATTTGTTTTTTTTTTTCCCCCCCTTTTTTTCCCCCCTTTCCTCCTCCCCCCTTTTTTTTCCTCCTCCCCCCTCCCCTCCCCCTTTTCCCCCTTTTCCTTTTTTTTCCCCCCCCCCTTTTTTTTTCCCCCCTTTTCTTTTTCCCTTTTCCCCCTTTTTTTCCCTTTTTCCCCCCCCCCCCTTCCCCTTCCTTTTCCCCCCTTTTTTTCCCCCCCCCTCTCCCCCCCCCCCCCCATTTTTTTAAAAAAAGGCCCCCCCCCCCCCCTTTTTTTTTTTTTTTTTTTTTTTTTTTTTTTTTTTTCCCCCCCCCCCCCCCCCCCCCCCCGGGGGGATTAAATTAAAAGAAAAGGAAAAAAAAAGAAAGGAGAAGAAAAAGGAAGGGGGGTTTGGGGGGAAAAAAAGGGGGGGGAAAAGAGGTTTTTTTGGAAGTTTGTGGGAAAGGGATTAAAAAGGGGGGAGGGGGGAGGAGATTTGGGGAAAGGGCAAAAGGAGAAAGGGGGAAAAAAAGGGGGGGAGAAGGAAAAAAAAGGGGGGAAAAAATAAAAAAAAAGGGAAGGCAAAGGAAGGGATTTTAGGAGACGGGGGGAGGGGGGGGGGGGGAAAAAAAAATTTTTGTGGGGGAAAAAAATTAGAAGGCAAAAAAAGAGGAAAAAAGGAAGAAGGAATAAAAAAAGGGGGGAAAGGAAAAAAAAAAGGGGTTTGTAAAAGAAAAATTTTTTTTAAAGGGAAACCCGAAGATTTTAAAGAAAATTTTGAAGGGAGTTAAATTTTAAAAATTTTAAGGGAAAAAGGGGGGAAAAGGGAGAAAAGGGAGAGAGAGGGGAAGAGAGAGAGAGGAGGGGGAAAGAGAATGGAGAAAAAAGAAAAAGGGAAGAAGGGGGAGAGGGAGAGGGAAAGAGGAAGGGGGATAGGGAGAGGGGGGAGGGAGAGGGGGGGAAAGGGGAGAGAAAAGGAGGGGAGGATGGGAGGGAAAGGAAGAGAGAGAGAAAAGAGAGAGGGGGGAAAAAAAAGAGAAGGAGAAAGAGGGAGGGGGAGGGGGAAGAGAGAGGAAAAAGAGAGAGAGAGAGAGGGGAGAGAAAAAAAGGGGGGGAGAGGAGGGAGTTTAAAGGGGAGGGGGAAAAGAAGCCGGGTAAAAAGGGGGGGGAGAGGGCCCGGGGGGGGAGGGGGGTTTAGGAGAGGGGAGGAGATGAAGAGGGGGAAAAAAAATTTAAAGGGAAGGGGAACCCCAAAAAAAAAAGGCCCAAAAAAAAGAGCCCCAAACCCAAAAAAAAAAGGGGGAAAGTGGGGCGTTTTATGGGGGTAGGGGGAAAGGGGAAACCCAGAAGGGGGGAAAAAAAAAAAAAAAAAAAAAAAAAAAAAACCTCCCCCGGCCACCCCCTTTGGGGGAAAAAAGAAACCCAAAAAACCCCCCCCCCCCCCAAAAAAAGTTTTTTCCGGGGGCGAGCGGGCCCCTTACCCCGGCCCGAGCAAATTCCCTATTAAAGGGGTTTTCCCTTTAGCTAATTTTTTTTTCCGGGGGGACGGCGGGGGGTTTTTTGGGCAAAAAGAAAGGAAACCCAGACAAAATTTGGTCCTCCCCCCACCCCCCAATTTTATCCGGGCGTTAACCCACCCCTAAAAACAATTTTAAAAGGGCAAAACTCTGATGATAGTATACCCCCCCGTGGTTTCCTGGGAAGGGGGCCCCCCCGGGGGGGGGGGGAAGAGGGGCCTCCCTCCCGGGCATTCTTCCCCTCGCCCCAAAAACCCAACCCCCAAAAAAAAAAAACCCCCCCCAAAAAAAAAAACCCCCCAACAAAACCCCCAAAAAAAAAAAAAATTTATAAATTATATTTTTTAAAAAAATTTAAATGTTTTTTAAAAAATTATTATTTTTAATTTTTTTAATTTTAAAATTTTTTTAAATTTTAAATTTGGGGGGGGTTTTTGTTTTTTTTTTATTTTTTTTTTTTAAAAAAAAAAAAATAAAAAAAAAAACAGAAAAAAAAAAAAAAAAAAAAAAAAAAAAAAAAAAAAAAACCCCCACATTTTAAAAAAATTTTGGGGGTTTTATATATATATAATATATATTAAATTTAATATTTATTATATATTATATAAATAAAATATTATATTTTAATATATAAAAAATATAATATTTTTTTTTTTTTTTTTTTTTTTTTTTTTTGGGTGTGTGGTTTTTGATTACTGCATTTTTTTTTTTTTCCAACCCCCCTCCCCCTTTGTTTTTTTTTTTATTATTTTTTTTATATTTACCCCATTTTAATCTTTTTCCCTTTATAAGGTTTAAATGTTTTTTCCCTTTTTTTTTTCCCTTTTTTTTTTTTTTTTTTTTTTTCTCTTTTTTCTTTCTCCCCTTTTCTCTTTTTTTTCCTTTCTCCCCCCCCTTTCCTTTCTCTTTTCCCTTTCCCCTCCCCTTTTCCCCCCTTCCCCTTTTTTCCTTTTCCCCCTTTTCCCCTCCTTCCCCCCTCCCCCTCCCTCCCCCTCTTCCTTCCCCCCTCCCCCTCCCTTTCCCCCCCCCTCTTCCCTTCCCCCTCCCCCCCCCCCCCCCCCCCCTTTTTTTCCCCCTCCCCCCCCCTTTTCCCCTCCCCCTCTTTCTTCCCTCCCCCCCCTCCCCTCCCCCCCCCTTTTCCTTTTCCCCCCCCCTTTCCCTTCCCCCTCCCCCTCCCCCTCCCCTTTTTTTCCCCCCCCCGAAAAGTTTTTTAAAAGAATTTTTTTTTGGGATGTCGACACAGATTTCGATTATGTTTTTTTAAGGGAGGAAAGAAATAAAATCAATAGAGGAAGATTTTTTTTTTCTTAAGGCTTCTTCCTTTCCATTTTGTCGAAAGTTTTCCTGCTCTTCCAAACTAGGTATTTCCTGTTGATTGTTCACTACTCGACCTTCGATTTAAAAAAAAAAGACGGGATTTTCAGAAAGAAAATGAATTATGGGTGATATTAATGCTAGATACTATTTTTTTTCTTGTACTTAACACTTTCCTAACGTTATTTTTTTGTTTATCTTTCTCCTGTCATTTTTTTTTTATTAAAATTTGTTTCATCCACGAAAATTTCTGGAAGACTCACACTGAGCACAAACTCATTCGATAATCGAGGTGTCGAGGTTCCTCCCAGCGATCTTGATCAGCAATGGGACAACCCCTATCCGGGGCCCTCTCTCTAACGACCTCTGCTGCTAACCCCTCTCTCTCTCTCTCTCTCTCCTCCTCTCTCTCTCTCTCTCTCTCTCTCTCCTCCTCTTTTCTCTCTTCCTCTTTTTCCTCCTTTCCTTTTCCCTCTTCCCTCCCTCGCTCCTCCTTCTCTCCCTCCCCCTCTCATTTTTCTCTCCTCCTCCTTCCTTTTCCTCTTTTCCCCTCTCCTCCTTCCCCCTTTCTTTCCCCTTTCCCCGTTTCCTCCTCTCCTCCTTCCTCTCCTCCTCTCCTCCCCTCTTTTCCCTCCCTCCTTCCTTCCTCCCCTTTCCCCTTTCTCCCTTTCCCCTCTCGTCCTCTTTTTCCCTTCCCCCTTCCTTCCGCCCTTCCCTCTTTCTTCTCTCTTTTTCCTTCTCCCTCTCTTCCCTCTTCCTTTTGGGCGTCCACTTTTCCTTCCTTTTCCCCCTCCTCTCTCCCTTTTCCTCCTCTCTCTCTCTCTCTTCTCTCCCCCTTCTCCCCCTCCTCTCCCTTCCCTCTTTTCTCTCTCCCTTTTTCCCTCTGTCTCTTCTCTCCTCCTTTCTCTCTCTCCTCTTCTTTTCCCTCTTTTTTCCCCCTTTCCTTTTCCCTCTCCTCTCTCTTTTTTTCCCTTCCCTGCTTTTTTCCCTCTCTTCCCCCCCCTCTCCCCCCTACCCTTCCCCCCCTCCTTCCTTTCCCTGCTCTCTCCCCCCTCACCTTCCCCCCCTTTCCCCCTCCTCCTCCCTCCCCCTTTTATTCCCCCCCCTTTTTAATTTTCTTTTATTTTTTTATTTTTTTTTTCCCTTTTTTCCCTTCCCCCTTTCCCCTTTTTATCCCTTCCCTTTTTTTTTTTTTTCTTCGTTTTTCATTAAATTCTCCCCATTCCCCCCCCTTTTTTTTTTAAATTCTTCCTTTATTTTATTTTAAATTTCTTTCCTCCGCCTCCCTCCTCCCTTTTTTCTTCCCCCTTCCCTTTTTTTTCCCCTTTTTTTTTTCTTTCTTTCCCCTTTTTCCCACCCCCCCCTTCCTTAATTATTTTTTACCCCTTTTTTATTTTTTTTTCCCCCCCACACCCATTCCCCCCTTTTTTTATTCCCCTGCCCCCCTTTTTTTTTTCCCCCCCCCTTTTATTTTTATATTTCTTCCCCCCAAAACCCCATACATTTTTTTTTTTGCACTCCTTTTAATTTTTCCCCCTTTCCCCCCATCCCCCCCTCCCCCTTCTTTTCCCCCTCCTCCTCATCCCCCTCCTTTTCCCCTTTGCCTCTCAACCCCCCTTACCCCCCCCTCATTTTTCCCCCCCTTTTAACCCCCTCCTATACCCCCCCCTTTCCCCTGGAAATCCCTTTTCCCCTTTCCCCTTCCCCCCCCCCTACACTCCTCATACCCCTCCTTCCCCCCGGACTCCCCCTCCCCCCCTTTCCCCCCCGGCAACCCTAAACCCAACCCCCCCCTTACCCCCCACTCCTTCCCCTACCCCCCTTTTACCCCCCGGCACCCCCAACCCCCCCTTCCCCCGAAAAATTCCCCCTACCCCCCTTTTTTCCCCGGCACTCCCCCCTTTCCTTACCCCCCCCTTTCCCTTTACCCTTACCACCCTTAACCCCCTTTCCCCCCCTTTTTTCCCCCTGGCACTCCTCTAAACCCTTCTTACCCCCTGGACTTCTCCTCCTTTACCCCCCCTTTTACCCCGTTACCCCCCCCACCTCCTCCCCCTTTTTTTCCCCCCCACTCCTCATACCCCCTTCCCTTCCCCCTGGCATTTTCCCCATACCCCCTCCCCTTCCCCTGGCACTCCTCATACCTCCCCTTCCCCTGGCCTCCTATACCCCTCCCCTTACCCCTTTCCCCCCTTTACCCTTCCCCCTTCCCTTCCCCCCCCCCCCTGGCACTTCCTCATACCCTTTTTTCCCCCCCTTTTCCCAACCCCCTTTTCCCCCCGGAAACCCAAAAACCCCCCTTTTCCCCTGCACCCCCTCCCCCTCCTTTTCCCCCCTGGCCCCTCCTCTTCCCCTTTTTTCCCTCCCCCTTCCTTCTCCCCCTTACCCACGCTAACCCCCCCCCTCCCCCCCCCCCCCCCCCCCCTTTTCCCCCCAACCTTTTTCCCCTTCCCCCCCCCAACCCCCTTTTTCCTTTTTTCCTTTCCTCCTCCCCTCCTTTCCTTTTCCTCCCCTTTTTTTTCCTTCCTCCCCCCCGTTTCCTTACCCCTTTCCCCCCCCCCCCCCCCCCCCTCTTCACCCCTCCCCCTCCTCCTTCCCCCTTTTTTTCCCCCCCCCCCCCCCCCTTTTCCGCTCTTTTTCCTCCCCTTTTTTTCCTTTTTTTTTTTTTTTTTTTTTTTTTTTTTTCCCCCCTCCCCCCCCCCCAACCCCCCTTTTCCTCCCTTTTTTTCCTCCCCCCCCCTTTTTCCTCCCCCCTTCCCCCCCTTTATCCCCCCTCCCCCCCTCCCCCCTCCCCTCCCCTTTTTCCCCCCTTTGTTTGTTTTCCCTTTTCTTATCCCCTTCTCCCCCCCCCCCCTTTCTTCTCTTTCTTTACCCCCATATTTTGGGTTCTTTTTCTCTTTTTTTTTTTGGGTTGGGTTCTTCACGTTTTCCTTTTCTTCTTTCCCCCCCTCTCCTCTCTCTCTCCCTCTCCCCCTTCTCCTCTCTCTCTTCTCCCTTCTCTCTCTCTCTTCTCTCTCTCTCTCCCCCTCCCCTCTCCTCCTCCCAGGACAGGTATTTCCTGTTGATTGTTCACTACTCAAACCTTCGTTTAAAAAAAAAAAGACGGGATTTCAAAGAAATGATTAGGGATGATAATGCATTACTATTTTTTCTTGTCTTAACTTTCCTACGTTTTTTTTGTTTATCTTCTCCTGTATTTTTTAAATTCGTTCATCCACGAACGTTTCTGGGAAGACATCACACATGAGCGACATCAGTCATTCGATAATCGAGGTGTCGAGGTTCCTCCCAGCGATCTTGATCAGCAATGGGACAACCCCTATCCGGGGCCCTCTCTCTAACGACCTCTGCTGCTAACCCCTCTCTCTCTCTCTCTCTCTCCTCCTCTCTCTCTCTCTCTCTCTCTCTCTCTCTCTCTCTCTCTCTCTCTCTCTCCTCCTCTCTCCTCTCTCTCTCGCTCTTCTCTCTCGCTCTCTTCTCTCTCTCTCTCTCTCTCTCTCTCTCTCTCTCTCTCTCTCGCTCTCGCCTCCTACTCGCTCTCTCTTCTCTCTCTCTCTCTCTCTCTCTCTCTCTCTCTTCCTCTCTCTCTCTCTCTCTCTCTCTCTCTCTCTCTCTCTCTCTCTCTCTCTCTCTCTCTCTCTCTCTCTCTCTCTCTCTCTCTCTCTCTCCTTTCCTTTCCCTCTTCCCTCGCTCCCTCCTTCTCTCCCTCCCTCTCTCATACCTTCCCTCCCTCTTACTTCCTGTTCCTGCCTCTCTCCCTCCCTCATACCTTCCCTCCCGCCATCCCTCCCTTCTTCCCTCCCTCATACCTTCTCTCCTTCCATCCCTCCCGCCATCCCTCACTCCTTCCCTCCCTCCTTCCCTTCCCTCCTTCCCTCCTTTACATCCTTCCCTCTCTCTTGTCTCCTTGTTTTCCCCTTCCCTTCGCCCTTGCTTAATCTCTCATTCTCCGTGGTTATTTTCTACCATCTCTATTCCGCTCATTCGTAATTAATTGGCGTCACTTCCTCCCATTCACGTCCATCCCTCTCTCCCTTTGTTTAAGTGTCCCTCTGCTCTCTCCTGCTTTATTCCTTTATTCTTCCTCTCCCATCTCTTCCATCCTTTCCTTATACCCCCTCCTTAACCCCTGGCACTCCTCATACCTACTCCTTACCCCCTGACACTCCTCATACCCCCTCCCTGCCCCCTGGCACTCCTCATACCCCCTTCTTATCCCCTGGCACTCCTCATACCCCTTCTTATCCCCTGGCACTCCTCATACCTCCTCCTTACCCCGTGACACTCCTCATACCCCCTCCTTGCCCCCTGGCACTCCTCATACCCCTTCCTTATCCCCTGGCACTCCTCATACCTCCTCCTTACCCCCTGGTACTCCTCATACCCCCTTCTTACACCCTGGCACTCCTCATACCTCCTCCTTACCCCTACCCCGTAGTACCCATGCCCCCGCTCCCCTATCACCCCCCCCCGTGACACTTCCCTCATGCAAACAGGTGTTTTTCCCTCGTTTCCTCGAATCCCTTCCTCGGAACGGAACCGCAAGAAAGAACCGCGTGTATTGAGCCGTGTAGATTCCCACTCGCCTCCTCCTCCTCCTCCTTTTTCTTTTCTTCTCGCTCTTCTCTTGTTTTTTTCCCTTCCCCCCTTCTTTCTCTTACTTCATCGTCTCGTCCTGCTCCTCTTCTTCCTCCCCCCCTCCCGTTTTCCTCCATCCTTTCTTCTTCCGCCACCTTTCCTCTTCTTCCTCCTCCACCTCCTCTTCCTCCTCCTTCTCCTCCTCATCCTCGCTGTGCTTCCTCCACCCTTTCCTCCTACCCCCCCCTCCTCCTCCTCCTCCTCCTCCTCCTCCTCCTCCTCCTCCTCCTCCTCCTCCTCCTCCTCCTCCTCCTCCTCCTTTTCCTCCTCTTCTTCCTTCACCCTTTCCTCCTTCTCCTCCTCCTCCCCCTCCTTTTCCAACTCCTTTTCCTCCTCTTCTTCCTCCTCCGCGCTGATTGTAACGGCTGCCCCGGTCTCCTTGCGTGTTAGGTGCCCCCCTTCCCCCTCCCCCCTCCCCCCCCAGTCCTCTTTCTCTTTGTCGGTCTCACTGCTTTGCTCTATCCTCCCCTATTCTCAGTCTGGTGGTCTGGTTAGCTGTCAGTAAACGATGTTAGGAGTTCGTTTCGATCGTTGTTATTTTTCTGTGTGTGTAAATGGCTGTCTGTCATGCTGTTTGTCTCTGTTTCTGTCTGTCTGCCCCTCTCTCTCTCTCTCCTCTCTCTCTCTCTCTCTCTCTCTCTCTCTCTCTCTCTCTCTCTCTCTCTCTCTCTCTCTCTCTCTCTCTCTCTCTCTCTCCATCTGTCTCCCTTATCTTTTTATCACTGTATCTCTCTCTCTCTCTCTCGGCCGCCACCTAACGGTTTGAGCCAAACTACGACCTCCATCGCTTAACATTCCGCACACACTTTTTACCCTCCAGTTTCACGCTATCAGTCAAGCGGTGTCAGGTGGCACCGTGGCACTGGCGCGGGCCGTCTGTATGCCACTCCCGGCGCGTGTCATGCAAGGGTCGTGTCGTGTAGCCGGAAACGACGCGTATGATTGTGTGTCTGTCTGTTTGACCGAGCGTGTGTCCCCATGTGTGTGTATTTGCATATATATGTGCGTAATTGTGTGGGCATGTGTACTGGTGTGAGGGAGTAAATGTCCTGTACGGCTTCGCGTCACAGTGAAATATCGACTCGTTTCACGCTCGAGTGACGCAAGGACGCTGCGGCCGCTGTGCCGTGCGTGAGTGTTGCTTCTTCTTGATCTCTTCCGCGTGAACGGAGCGCGGCGGCGGGACTAAGGTCCGCTCACGCCCTCCGGGCCGAGGCGGCGCTTCGGTGTGGGGGAGTGATGACGCATGCACACACACACACACACACACACACACACACACACACACACACACACACACACACACACACACACACACACACACACACACATATATATATATTATATATATATATATATATATATATATATATATATATATATATATTCACATATATATAAAACGGTGTGTGTGTACATGGTAGTCATTACCCTCTCCTAAATAGCAAATAAAGATAAGCAATATAAATTCAAAAGGCGAACAGGATGTCTCGCCCTCTGTGTTGTTTGTTGTTGTTTATTGTTGCCCCTTAATGTCAAGGGAACCCCGGCGGGAGCGTACGTTTTGTTGATGCTCGTATTCTGATATTACGTCCTCGAGAAAGATTTTAGCGCTGAGGTTTTCTCTTGTGTTCAGCGGCAGTTTTGTGATTCTTGCGACGTTCTTTTTCCGAAAGGGATCATCCTTCCCGAATATTTCGTATTTCGTTTCCTCCTTCCCTCTCCCTCCCCCCCTTTTTTTTCTTCTTTCTTTTTCTTTTTCTTCTTCTTCTTTTTTAGGTGGTGTTTCCTATTCTCATTCTTCTTTCCATTGCGAGAGGGAGACGTCTTTATTTCTTCCTTTCTCTTCCCTTATGGCAATATTCACATGCAGATGGACGTTCGTTTCTACACACATATTTCAATGCAGAATATTGTATTGCAAGGTCGACTCGCCGTGCAAATAACACAAACGCGCTCGCTGCAAAATGCTTAGTGTCTGAAGATGGGAAGAGTTTGAATGGCACGAGGACCTCGGTTTGGGAGGAGGGTGTGAGGAGCCGGTGGGAGAGTCTGGCTAGGTGTGAGGAGCCGGCGCGTGTGAGGATTTAGGTGTGAGGAGCCGGCGAGCGTGATGCTGAGGTCAGAGGAGCCGGCGAGCGTGAGTGCTGAGCTCAGAGGAGCCGGCGAGCGTGAGTGCTGATGTCAGAAGGAGTCTGCGCGTATGAGTGCCTATGCCTGAGGAGCCTGATGTCAGAGAAGCCGGCGAGGGTGAATGCTGATGTAGAGGAGCCGGCGAGTGTGAGAGCCTAGTGAAAGACCACGTGAGGGCCTAGCTGTGAGGCCGCTGAGTGCTGCAGTCATGAACGGGATGGATGGAACTGCAGATATTGAGATCCCATGGAGAGGCTGAAGTCCGGGTCAGTCTTTGGGATTTAGGGATCAAGGGGATGTGAGGCCCGGGATCTATAAGGGATTTGAGGGGCCCGGCGAGAGAGCCCGAGAGGGCGTGGCTACCGTAAGACAGCGTCCGGCGGCGAGGCAGCGAGGGAGCGGCGAGCGCACGTTTTTGCCGACTGTCGATGGAAGATAATGTGACGTTGATTGTCCGGGTCTCGCGACTGCTCATATCGGGCCGAGATACGAGGGAAACTGGCCGACATGGAAACCGACTTTGTTCTGGACCATTATTCGCATCGTTAACGAGGAGGAAAATGATCCTATGCCAGATCTCGCGGTATAATTTATGTCTTCGGCGCGGCCCGGCAGGTACCTGGATCAGGCGGCAATGAAGTGTGATCACGACAACTTAAGATACCAGAATATACCGATCCTCGCCGCCGCCGCTTTATTTTATCTTTATGGTGGCCTTGCGCCTCCACCGCAGCTCAGTCTCCGGGTCGCAAGTGCTCGTTGGTGGCACGGACGGACACCTTTTAAGCATGTGTGCGTAAGAGAGATATCGATGTGCACGCTGTGGTATGCGCATCATGTCGACATAAATCAACTGCGGTTTACACTCTGATATCGCATGAAATTTAAAAGAATAATTCCAAAAGTGACTGCATCTCGACTCCTCGCATGTAAAACAGCGAATCCCAACACTGGACGAGAAATCAGAAATGAAATACACGTTTTCACCGACTGGTCGATCGTAAGTCTCTTTTCTTGGCCTTTGCTTTGTCATCTGATATTTACCGAACAACAAATATACTAAGAAGCTTTCACGTGTCATGTGTCATGCAACACTTATGACGTAATGCAAGATGCGTTAGGAAAACTTTGAATGCATTGATAACGCTGTTTGCTCGCTGATGCTGGTCTTTGTCGGCCAAAGTTGACGAGATTTTGACATTCCCTTTGAAAACTCTTTTTTTCTTCTTCTTTTCTTTTATATTAGGTTCAAAGGATATACACATTTGTATTTATGTATTGCGTGAATAAAGTCTGCTTTATGCACAAATTCGGATATAACATCAGTTACAAAACGTTTAGCTCATCGTTTTTCATAATATTTTCAAAAAAAATGCTTTGATTGCCAGCTCCCCCTCGTTCGGAAGTCCACGTGTCAGGTAATCATTCAGCAGTATCCGATTCCTCTCGCTCTGGCTTCGTTACAGGAATAACCTTGTCGCTGCCTTTTGACGAACTGTTATCTCGTACTTTCTGTTCTTTGGCGTTCACCCCTGAGGATTTTTTAACTCTTCCTTTGTATCCCAGAGCCAAACGATGAAGTCGTTCGAGTTAGTTTCGAAACTCCAGGCGATTCAAGTTGGTCCGATTTTTGTTTTCTCTCTCTCTTTTTTTAAAGATTCGAACGTGCTGAAATCGTCTTCGCCAACTGTCTGTGACTCTGTCTTTTTCTGCTTGATAAAACTCTATTCTGGTTGACACTGCCATCAGCGTGTCATGAACGCACGTGTCAGACGGCAAAGAGAAAGCTCGCCTTTAATTCTCTCTCTCTCTCTCTCTCTCTCTCTCTCTCTCTCTCTCTCTCTCTCTCTCTCTCTCTCTCTCTCTCTCTCTCTCTCTCTCTCTCTCTCTCTCTCTCCTCTCTCTCTCTCTCTCTCTCTCTCTCCCCTCCTCTCCTCCTCTCTCTCTCTCTCTCTCTCTCTCTCTCTCTCTCTCTCTCTCTCTCTCTCTCTCCTCCCTCCTCCTCTCTCCCTCTCTCTCATCTCCCTCTCCTTCCTCCCTATCCTCCCTCCCTCTCTTCTCTCTCTCTCTCTCTCTTCTCTCACTCACGCACTCACTCTTTCTCTTATCTTCTTGCACACACATACACCTACTCTGCACCCCATCTTATCCATTAGCATATTTCTTGCATACCGTCAATTGCACCATCATCACAATTACTTACATATGTTCTTCTGACCTATCTCATATCACGATATAAGCATAACACAGATTCTGGCTGAAGACTAAATAGCATATACCGTTAACACTTACGTTATCACTTTCCTCTTATTAGTTAGAGGAATGGAAGACAGTTCTCTATCGCCCCTTGACTCTCCGCTGAGCCGTGTATTTTTTTTTTTTTTTTTTTTTTTTATTACTCTTACTATTATGATTCTTCTTCTTCTTCTTTTTCTTTCTTTAGTTATATGTGTATTTTTATTATTTATTGTTATTGTTATCTTTTATTATTTATTTATTTATTCTTTTTTTGTGTGTGTGTGTCAGTGTCTGCACGTTTTTACTGTTTTGGTGAAAATGTGTCAACTGAATCTTCTACCTTTCCCTCGTATTCTTCAATTATTTCATTCCCCATTTGACCGTCCTTTCCCTCCTTTCCTTCCCTTTCTCCCTCCCTCCCTCCTTTCTCCTTTCTCTCCCTGCCTCCCTCCCTCCTTTGTTCCCTCCCTCTCTCCTTCGTTCCCTCCCTCCTCCCTTCCCTTCCTCCTCTCCTCCCTCCCTCCCTCCTTCCTCCCTCCCTCCCATCCCTCCCTCCTTCTCCCTCCCTCTCCCTCCCTCCCTCTTCCTGATCCCTCTCATCCCCTCGTCTGTGTTTGCAACCTCATTCCTCTGGTCACTCATCTCCTCCACCTTCTCTTCCTTACCTTTCTCTTTCTTTCATCTTTTTCCTTTTTTTTCTCTCTCTCTCTTTCTATCGCTTATTATTACCGTCTTCCTCTTCCTGGTCTGTGTCCCCTCTTTAATATTTTTTCTCCCTCTCTCTCCTTTTCATCATAATCTTCGTTTTCTTCGTTCATTCCTTCCTTCCTCCCTCCTCCTCCTCCTCGTCACCATCACCATAACATCATCATCCATCATCACCCATCACCATCATCACATCATCATCATCATCATCATCATCATCATCATCCATCATCATCATCATCACCATCATCATCATCATCATCATCATCATCATCATCATCATCATCATTCTTCTCTTCACCATCATCATCATCATTCTTCTCTTCTTGGTCTCCTTCCCCGTCCTTTTCTTCATCTTCCTATTCCTCTTTTCATCCTTCCCCTTCTCTTCCTGCCTCTTCAGATCTCCATTTTTCCTTGCCTTTTTTTCTTTTCTTTTCTTTCTTTTCCTGTTCTTTCGTCATTTTTCTTCGTCTCCTTTTCTTTTTCCCTTTTTATTTTGACCACAAAGCATTTTCTTTCGATTTTCCAGTCGCTTTACATTTTTTTTCTATTTTTTTTTTTTTTTAAAATTTACTTTGTAGCTTCTTTCCCCCGTTTTCTTTCTCCTTGTTTTGTTGGAACTTTTATTGTACATTTTTGTATCTACGTTTCTTTTTTATTATTATTCACTCTCTCCCTCTTTCATACATCTCATTTTCCTCTTATTTTTTTCAGGTCTTTCTGCGTTCTCCTTCGCCCTCTTTCTAAATATTCCTTCGCATCATATTTACCCGACATCAGTTTTTCTCTCTCGTGTTTTCATTTTTTTCCCCTTATTTTCGTTCATTCTTCGTTGCGTTTCAACTTTACATTACTGTCGTTATTGCTGTTGTTTTCCCTTATTATCATGATTGTTCTTGATCTTCCTATTTTTCTCTGATAATTTCTTATTTTCCACTATTTCTCTGCTGGTTGGTTCAACTTTTTTTTTTCATCAGCATAAAGTTTTTGTTTTTCTTTTCTTATCGTTATAAAACAAAACGAAACACATGCCAACAGCGAGTCATGCAGTATGTACTTGAATATCTTTTAATATTTCAATGGATCTGTTTTAATAAACCTACATTCTTAGTTTTTCTTGTGTGTGAATGTGTGTGTATATGTGTGTGTGTGTGTGTGTGTGTGTGTGTGTGTGTGTGTGTGTGTGTGTGTGTGTGTGTGTGTGTGTGTGTGTGTTGTGTGTGTGTGTGTCTCGTTCCCAGTGCAACATTTCTTGACTTATTTTGTTAAGCTTTTTTTGTGAGGCGATCCGTAGTATATTTTCCCCGCAGTTGTGTGGGTTTTACCTTCCCCGCTCGGACGGACACCTGTTGTCTCTGTGCCTCCCATCCCCTCTCCTTCACCCCAACCCCACTCGCCCACTCCAGCCACCCTTAACAATTAACTCGTTAGCCATTAACCCGTTTTACACCGAACAACCGTGTCTGTTCACCGAAAACACGTTGAGATCTCCAGTCTACAGCGGAGGAATCTCTCGGAATCAGGTTCTACTACGTGCTCTGTGTCCGGGCTATTGATCTCCCAGTGTCATTGCAGTTTACGGCCGCGCATCGGCAGTTTCAGACCCGTGAGGCCGCTTGTTTTGTGGGTGAGATCAGTCCTTTATCAGCGTAACGTGTGTGTGTGTGTGTCGTAACCTTTCCTCTCATTTTTTGTCACTCATACTTTAGAGTTTTTTGTATCAGGTGAACAGGTATAAATGTTTGTGTCCTTTTTATGTAAAGCTGTTGGATGTGGGTATATGTTTGTCTTTATTTTCATTTGTTCTGTTAGAAAACATTCTGTATCTTTTGTCTCTCTATCAGGCATTCAGAGATAAGCAAAAAAAAAAAAAAAAAAAAAAACAGTTATCCCAGCCCCGTCCTTACTTATGCCTTGCTTATTCTTCGGGACTTGACAAGCCCCCAGCTCTTTTTGTTCTTTTGCTCTCCTCTTCATCCCTCCTCTACTATTCCCTCCTCCTCCTCCTCCTCCTCCTCCTCCTCCTCCTCCTCCTCCTCCTCCTCCTTCCTGCACCTCCTTCTCCTTTCTGCACCTCCTTCTCCCCTCCCTCC
>NC_051395.1:10692819-10695319 GCF_015228065.2 Penaeus monodon
CAAGTTCTGATTTTGCAAGTTTAGCCTCCGGTTTTAGAAATTCCCGCAGTCTATCTAGCCCCGAATTTCATCACAATACCCCGTTTTATTCCTCCGGTTATTGTCTATTTTTTTATTACGCGGGATTCTGCGAAGGATATCTTTCTCTACTCGAGAAAACGGAAATTGAAGTGACCACGTGGTAAGAAGCGGATGAAGACGTGGTAAGAAGCGGATGAAGACGTGGTAAGAAGCGGATGAAGACGTGGTAAGAAGCGGATGAAGACGTGGTAAGAAGCGGATGAAGACGTGGTAAGAAGCGGATGAAGACGTGGTAAGAAGCGGATGAAGACGTGGTAAGAAGCGGGTGAAGAAGAAAAGATGCAAAGGAAAGAAGAACACAGGTGTATGGTGTGTATGTGTATACATACTACGCTCCGTCAGCTCTTCCACCCGTACACCCACCCACACATCCGTTCACCCTCCCGCCCACCCACTTACCCACCCACCCGCCTACTCACCCACTCACCCTCCCGCCCACTCACTTACCCACCCACCCACTCACCCTCCCGCCCACTCACTTACCCACCCACCCACTCACCCTCCCGCCCACCCACTTACCCACCCACCCACTCACCCCCACCCACCTCCACTACCCACCCACCATCCACCTTCTACTATCCGTTCTCCCCAAACATTACGGATTACTTTTCAGCTCACACGTTCATGCCCGAACCTCTCTACATCAAATGAAGCTAAGTAAACACGTATAATACCCCTGGAGCTTAGACTTGCCACACTCAGGAGGACCCCATTGTTAAAACGCTCCTCTTTAATCTTCACTTCAGGAGAACCCCCCCCCAACACAAACCCAAAGAACGTCCCCCCCCCCCCCCGAAACGTTTCCTTAGCAGCTTTCCGACTTCAGCCCCCCCTAAACCCCAGAGGACGCCCCCAAAAGACGCCCCCTCCTTCCCTTCCCCCCCCCCCCCCCACACCCAGAACGTTCCCTTCGCTCTCCCCCCCCCCAGGACCCACCCCAGAGACGCCCCTCCTCCTCCCCCCCACCCCACCCTCACCCCAGACGTCGCTCCTCCGTCCCCTTTTCCACCTCTCGCCTCCGCACAAACAGACATAAACAGCCAGACAACAGCCTCGCATTCAAACGACAATGCCGTCTTTAAAACCTCATTTCGTAGGGGATCACATCGGACACCCCCCCTCCCCCTGCCCTCCCCATTCCCCCCTCCCCCCCTGTCGCCCGTCTCTATCCTCTCTCCCAGGACGAGCCTCGCTGATAGGATTCTTCCCTCACATCCTTCCTTCCTTCCTTCATCCTCTCCCCTCTTCTCTCTTTCTTTCCTTCCTCCTTCCCTTCCTTTTTTTTCCCTCTTTCCCGTCCTTTTCTTCCTTCCTTCCTTATCCCCTTCCTTTAGTTTTTCCTCTCTCCCATCCTTCATTCTTCTATTTCTCCTTTCCTTTTTTTCCTCCCTTCCTCCCTTCTTTCTTTTATCATTCCCTCCTTTCCTTCCTCCCTTCCTTCCCTCCCTCCTTCCTTCCTTCCTTCCTTCCTTCCTTCCTTCCTTTCCTTCCTTCTCCCTCTCTATATCCCTTTTCTCTTTGCTTCCGCCTGCTGTCCTTCATTTTTTCCTCCCGTCCCTCTCTCTCTCTCTCTCTCTCTCTCTCTCTCTCTCTCTCTCTCCTCTCTCTCTCTCTCTCTCTCTCTCTCCTCTCTCTCTCTCTCTCTCTCAGCGTCATCTCCGCCACTGGCCTCCTTCCCTCCCTCCTCCCTCCCTCTGTGCCCTCCACCTATGCCCCCTCGCTTACACTTACGAGGGCGGGGCGCTTTGGCCGCACAGCACTCGCCAGCCCGCAAATTAGATAGCTTCACACTAGGGAGTCCCGTGGCATATTTCTTTGCTTGTGATGCTTTCGAACAAGCAAACACACATGCACACGGACGCAAGTACACACACGCATAAGCAAACGCACAAGCAAACACACGCACGCACACTAGCACGCTCGTACGCTCGCACATGTGCATGCACATGCGCACACACACACACACACACACACACACACACAACACACACAACACACACACAACACACACCAAGCACACACACAAACACACACCACACCCCACACACTAACAAACAAAAACAAGAAGCAAACTCACCCTCACAATTACAAAGTAGAGAGAGGAGAGAGAAAGATAGAGCGAGGAGAGATGTAAGAGAGAGGGAGGGAGAGGAGCAGCACTCCATTCTGAGCCTTTGTCGTATTTAACCTGAAATTAAGTAATCAATGACACTGACGATATACTATTTGTTGAGATTTTTTTTTTTTTATCAACCTCATTAGCGCGGCAACTGTAATTTCAAGGCAGTGGCTCACGGAGGTATTCATAGGCATTGTGGTCGTCCATTTAATGCTAAAAGAGGCTGGTCTAGATCAAGCCATTGTCTGGCCAACCTTTGCCGGCACTTATGCCCCATAAGTGAACTTTTATCATTCGCCA
>NC_051395.1:10702819-10705319 GCF_015228065.2 Penaeus monodon
GTAATCATTCTCTCTATTTATCCGCGCTTGAGACCAGCACTGACTTGGGCTGGCTTGCCCGCACAGTGGCTAGGTAGGCAATCGAGGTGAAGTTCCTTGCCCAAGGGAACAACGAGCCGGCCGGTGACTCGAACCCTCGAACTCAGATTGCCGTCGTGACGGTCTTGAGTCCGATACTCTAACCATTCAGCCACCGCGGCCTTGACGATCATGGGCTTTCCATGATTTTTCTTGGCAATTTAGAGCGGTGGTTTGCCATTGCCTTCCGCCCGGTGTTTTTTTTTTTTTTTTTTTTTTTTTTTTTTTTTTTTTTTTTTTTTCCGAGTCACCATCTCTATTTACCCGGCACTGACTTGGGCTGGCTTCGCCACCCAGTGGCTAGGCAGGCAATCGAGGTGAAGTTCCTTGCCCAAGGGAAGCAACGCGCCGGCCGGTGACTCGAACCCTCGAGCTCAGATTGCCGTCGTGACAGTCTTGAGTCCGATACTCTAACCATTCAGCCACCGCGGCCTTATATATATATATATATATATATATATATATATATATATATATATATAATATATAATATATATATATATATATGTATGTATGTATGTATATATATATATATATATATATATATATATATATATATATATATATATATATATGTATGTATGTATGTATGTATATATGTATATATTTATATGTTTATATATATGTATATTTATTCATTTATTTATTTGCTCTCTGTCTCTCTGTCTGTCTCTCTCTCTCTCATCTCTGGACATCTTGAACAAAAGGAAATTAAAGTTTATTGGTCATGTGATGAGAAGTAAAAGTATTGAGAAAGACTTGCTGACAGGGATGGTGATAGGAAACAGAGGAAGAGGCAAACCGAAACAAGACTGAGCGACAACATCAAAGATATTTGCGGTTGTCGATGGTACAAGTGGAAAGAAAAGCGCAAGATCGAGTTGAGTGGCGAAGGATGGTGGAGAGGTCCCGCTGCTCAAACAGGAGCATACCGTTATTGATGATGATGATATATTATATGTAAAATATATATATATATATTAATAATATTATATATATATATATATTATATATATGTTTTATATATATGTATATATTATATCATATATATATATATATATATATATATATATATATATATATATATTATATATATATGCACACACACACACACACACACACACACACACACACACACACACACACACACACACACACACACACACACACACACCCACGTGTGTTGTGTGTGTGTGTGGTTGTGTGTGTGTCACCCTAAGTTCATCGTCACCTCCCTTGCCGCAGCCTTTGTTACTGTCATGATTACTAAGGCGGCCATCTCATAAAGCCCTTTCATCACAGCAATCCCTAGAATTATGACGACCGCAAACATTCACGATGAGATCCAGACTCAATAAAGAATATATATGCCGTATATATCTGTCCTGTATGCTGTGATTCGGAGAGACCTAATTGCCGGAATCAACCCCCTCCCCCTCCTCCCCCCTCCCCCCTCACTCTCCATCCGGAATGTGGGCGTGAAGGAGGAAGTGGTAGGGAGGGGGTTGGAGGGCGGAGCTAATGATTTCTGGAATAACGAATTTATGATGATAAAAAGGGTTAATAAAGGAGGAGAGAAAAAAAAAATCCAGTAGCGAAATTACAAGAAAGTTCCAAAAACATCAACAACAAAAAATGTCCAATATGGAAATAACAAAAAAGCTCCAAAACAAAAGAATAACGAAGGCTGGAACCGAAACAGCAAAAAGAATCAGTCGCTGAGTAATAATAATAATAAAAAAAACACACACACAAAAAAAAGTAATAGCGAAATACTTAAAAAAAAGACCCAGGAAAACGGCTCCTTTGCCAAGTGCTATAAAACAGGACAAGAGAAAGGCCCAGTAATGAGAAAAGGAGGAAAATAACAAAGTGACGACACCAGTCTGCGGGGCGCCAACACCCCCCCCCTCCCACCCCCGGACGACACTAAGACAGACGGCATAAAAATGAACAACTGATGCCAGACTTTGAAACTCTACAAAGTTGCCGGGGGTATGCTAGAAGATTTATGGGCGGGAGAGACTAGATTGCCTTCTTTCCATTCTGTGACGAAAGGAGGAAGCAGAAGAAGGAGAAGGAAGAAGAGAGAAGAGGGCGGCGACGAACGAAAGAAAAAAGCGGGGGAGGGGGGGGAGGGAAAAAAATGGCGCCTCCCCCTCCTGCGCCTCAAAACTCATTTCCATATTGCCAACACGGCGTAAATGATCCTTATTGAAATTTTGCCAAAGGCTCGTGACTTGCATTGTGTCCTGGATGAGTCCTTGAACACTCGAGAGACGCAAGCAAGCAAAATCCTCACGTTCGGACTCACACTCGCAGAAAAAAAAGAAGAGGAACGAAAAAAAAAGAGCGTGAAATGGAAAAGGAGACGATTCCTGTTGGGCGGAGAAATTCCCTTCTGCGTGGTGCTTGTGTCCGT
>NC_051395.1:10737819-10740319 GCF_015228065.2 Penaeus monodon
ATATGAATTTTGTGAATGAGTGTAAGACCACGATTACTGCTGACTTGGTTTGTAAACGGGTGTATTTTAAAGTCGTTTCACATTCTTACCTTGTAACTTATTTGTTTGTAGGACAACATGAAATTTAAAATAATACATAGGAAAATGCTGAGTTACCTTTAAGCTAACACTGTCCGACTGTAGCGTAAATAAGGAAACTTTACTCAGTTACACAACCCGGTTTTAAGTGCGCATTCAAACGTGTCGCCAACAACGCTAGATTTAGA
This sequence comes from Penaeus monodon, assembly GCF_015228065.2. Taxonomy (NCBI): domain Eukaryota; kingdom Metazoa; phylum Arthropoda; class Malacostraca; order Decapoda; family Penaeidae; genus Penaeus; species Penaeus monodon. The sequence continues at coordinate 10,738,086 of NC_051395.1, forward strand.
TCGTCACATAAAGTGTGGACTTTTTTCTCGGATCCTCCAGACTTCTTTTGGGATTTCCTTATTTCCCGCGAACAAGAAAGAACAAAAGAGGCAATTTGTGGTTTCAACAGATTGTGCAAGAAAAGAAGAGAAAAGAGAGAGAGAGAGAGAGAGAGAAAGAAATGATACGTTTCTTTAAAAAAAAAGTAATAGTGAATCAATCCCCATGGTAAGTATGAATACTTAAAACTTATTTTATAACCTTTATTATGTTGGCAGATAGATTTTCTCGTTTTTTCGTCTCCTTATGTGGTATAAAGGTTAACTGCTACATTCCTTGAATAGGTAAATGAATTTTCAAATGTAATGTCTGAGGTAAATTCAGCCCTGAGCAGTCAGAGGTTCGTTTAGCTAATTTCACTGTTACAGAGTTTTATTTTAATTTCGATCAATCTCTCTCTCTCTCTCTCTCTCTCTCTCTCTCTCTCTCTCTCTCTCTCTCTCTCTCTCTCTCACCTTCTTCTCTCTCTCTCTCTCTCCTCTCTGCTCTCTCCTCCTCTCTCTCTCTCTCTTCTCATCTCCTCTCCTCGTCTCTCTCTCTCTCTCCTCTCTCTCTCTCTCCTCTCTCTCTCTCTCTCTCTCTCTCTCTCTCTACTCTCTCGTCTCTCTCTCTCCTCTCTCTCTCTCTTCTCTCTCTCTCTCTCTCTCTCTCTCTCTCTCTCTCTCTCTCTCTCTCTTTCGGAAAGTTCGCTTGTATTCATACTGCAATCTCGTGGTAGTAGATTTGTTTTCACATTGAGCGAGTGAGTCTGGCTGCAGGTAAGCGCTGGCCTCTCACCACCCACCTTGCAGCTCCGAGCTCAATCTCTCCCTCTCCCCGCTCTGTGATCCTCCCCGCCCAGCCTCCTCTCCCAGCCCCTGTGCTTCCTCTCCCTATCCTCCTTTTTATCACCTAGCCCTCTCTCCCATCACGCCCTCGCTCGCCGCCCCGCACCCTACATTCCCAAACTGATCTCCCCGCTGACCCTCCCTTTGGCTCCGCCGTCCAGCGTGCCCGCCCTGTTTTCTCGGAACTCCCGCTATCGCTAGTAATGTTGCAAGTAATATTGCAGGACATGAGTAGACCGCGCGCGCCCTTCAACATGCAATCGACGGCGTGTCCTCCGGTAGCGGTATGTGATTATTGGTAACTTCATCCTTGGCTGAAAATTTAAAACGCACGATTTACAGTCTGAGGTTTTTGCCGCGCGGAGCCTCCCGGAGGCAGAACCGTGTGTGCCGGACCGCCCGTGTTCATTGCGTCGGCACTGGGCATGACAGCGGGCCCGACTGCTCCGCCCAGCGTCCTGTATTCCGTGCCCTTAGACAGACAGAGGTTAAAGCAGACTGACGGTCAGACAATGAGGAAGACGCGAAAGCAAAAGAACAAAGCGCGAGGCAAGGAAATGAGTGGAATTCTTGTGGTCAGCGAGTCAGTAGTTGTAGTTGGGCTTTTGTTTCCCATGACCACCAGGGCGGACGCGAACCACACAGGTCATCATAATATATACATGCGAGACACCTGTATGACGTAGAGAGCAAAAAGAGAAAAGAAATGGAATCACACGGTCGTCCCAATTGTGCATTTGTCCCAAGCCTAGCCCAGTGCAAGAGCATCACCATCACCGGTGTTGCCTGGGGCGACAGGGATGTTGCTGACGTCTCCCCTTGCTGTTATGCTGAGGTTTCCATGCGGGCGGAGGTAGGGCGGGCAATGCCTGTGCGGGGAAAACTGCTGACGGTGCGAAATGGAAGAGGGGAAGCATGGTAGAGTCATGGCTGCGATCGGCGTCCAGGTGTGCCGTGCAGCGAGGGCTGGATGCGGGGCGGAATCACATGAGCTTTTATCTTTACATGCTGTTGATTGTTTCTCTTAGAACGCGAAAATGGATGTTTTCAGTCTTGGTTTGGTAACAAACGTCGTGTTTCCGTAAACAAAATGAATTCACAAGTCTCAGTACCCGACAGTAGGATTCCCATATTAGGAGAAGCAGATAATCCTTTTAGGTGTAAACAGATATACTAGTCCCACGAATTAAGACAGCTCCTTAACAGGTGTAAGAGTGGAAGAGATGTGGCCCAAGGACAAGAGCAGTGTTTTTGTTTGAACGATTTTTTTACCAAGAGTAGCTCAGATGTTCTGTATGTAACGTTAGATATACTGTCGCTGTTGCCTTTGAATGATGACATGATATGGTCTGAGTATTTGTGTAACA
>NC_051395.1:10745319-10750319 GCF_015228065.2 Penaeus monodon
ATCTCTCTCTATCTTTCTTTCTTTCTATCTCTCATTATGTTCTCTTTTCTTTCTCCTTTTTCCCTCCTCTCTCCGTATTCTATCTGCTCTTCTCTCTTTTCTCTTGTCTCTTGCCTCTTCCTTCTTTCGTCTTCTCTCTGCTCTCCCCTCTCCTCTCTCTTCTCTCCTCTCTCCCCTCTCCTCTCTCCCCTCTCTCTTCTCTTCTCTTTTCTTCTCTTTTCTTCTCTTTTCTTCTCTTCCTTCTCCTGCTCTTCCTCCTCCTCCTCCTCCTCCTCCTCCTCCTCCACCTCCACCTCCTAATTCTCCTCCTCCTTGCCCTCCTCCTTATATCCCTCTCCTCTCTCCCCCTTCCTCCTTCCTTCCCCCCCTCCTCCCCCCTCCCCCCTCCCGCACCCCCGTCTACTTCTAACGCGAGAACTTTGATTTTTTTCTCCCCGAAGCCGCCGCGCCGCCGCCACAAAGGCCTGGCTCGGCACCAGGCGGGGTTCCGTCCGACCTTACGTTTCTCGCGCAAAGCCCCGGCGTCGTGGCTGTCCCGACTACTGTAGATTATTCTCTTTGTGGAAGGTTTTCTTGGTGGGGCTTCGTGTCGGAGATGAAGGGGGGGGGGGGAAGGGGTGGGGTGTGTGTGGGTGGGGGGGAGGGCGTAAGTGTGTGCGGATGTGTCTGAGGTGGGTAGATGAGTGTGTTTGTTGAGGGAGGGATGGGGAGGCGTAAGTAGGTGTGTGGGGGGGGGGATGTGTGTGTGGAGGGCGTAAGTGGATGTAAGTGTGTGGGGGGGGGAGGGGGTGTAATGTGTAAGGCGTAAGTGGGTGTGGATGTGTTTGTAGGTGGGCGGATGGGGGGGGGGGTGATGTGTAGAAGTGTGTTTGTGTGGGTAGCGAAGAACTGGGTGTTTTTGTGTTTTTCTGTGGGTGGATAGGTGTTTTTTTTTTGCATGTAGGTGTGTGGATTGGTATGGGTGTTTTTAGTGTGTAGGTGGGTAATGGAGAGGATGGGTGTAGGTATTTTTTTCACTCACTCACTCACTTACTGACTCATTCGCTCATTCAAACACACACACACACACACACACACACACACACACACACACACACACACACACACACACACACACACACACACACACACACATACACACACACACACACACACACACACACACACACACACAGAAACGCACACAGATAAACAAACACAAACAAACCACACCCAAACAAACACAACCAAACAAACAAAACAAACACACCCAAACAAACACACATTATTCATAACGCTTTTATCGCTACATTAAGGCCATTTTTTTCTTTCCTCTTTCCAGGTAAGTTTCATTCTCGGCGACGCGACGCTGTGGTAAGTGGGAGGGAGCGATATCCTGCAAAATTCTGGTCTTCTGCCTTTTTTTCTAAGGTTTGTTTTTATATCGTTTTTTCTTCTGTGTGTGTGTTTTTTTTTTTCCCTTGTTTTCTTTTCTTCTCTTGTTTTCTCATTCTCTCTATCTCTCTCTTCATTTTTTCATTTTTTTTTCTACTTTCTCTTTTCGATTTCTCTTTTCTCTTTATTCTTTTCTCTTTCTCTTTTTACTTTTCTCTTTCTCTCTCTCTCTCTCTTCTCTCTCTCTCTCTCTCTCTCTCTCTTCTCTCTCTCTTTTTTCTCTCTCTCTCTCTCTCTCTCTCTCTCTCTCTCTCTCTCTCTCCTCTCCCTCCCTCCCTCCCTCCTCCCTTCCTCCCTTCCCCTCCCCTCCTTCTCTCTCCCTTCCCCTCCCCCCTCCCCTTGTCTCTCTCTCTCTCTCTCTCTCCCTCTCTCTCTCTCTCTCTCTCTCTCTCTCTCTCTCTCTCTCTCTCTCTCTCTCTCTCTCTCTCTCTCTCTCTGCGGCGTCGAGAACCTGAGATTTTTGAGGCATTTCTCCAGACGAAGTGCGTCTTTTTTCGAGAGGCGGATTGACTGATGCTGGAGGCGGGGAATATTCTGGAAACTTTGCGGCTGTTCCGGTAATGGTGTGGATCGGAACGGCATGCCCTTTGACCTTTTTACGCGTTCCTATTTAAGTCTTGCGTCATTAATGTGTTATTTCTTTTCTTTCTTTTTTATCTCGGTTTTCGTTATAGTTCGAGCAAATTAAGGTTTTCGAGACTTCGACTTAGATGTTAGTATTTTGTTCGAATAAGAAAAAAATATGGGTCGAAAAAGTTGATTGGCACATCGAGATTGTTGTTTACGTGGAGATTTCTCATAACGGAGAGCTTTGACATATGCTTTAAATATGTAAGCTTCTCTCTTGCATTTTCTATGAAGGGACCCTAGATTACCCATGAAATATGTAATAACACACCTCACGTCGTAGTGTTGCTTCTGTCCCTTATTTCGATCACGCCACACTTAAAGCAGGTAAAGCGAGTCATTGCCGATCGGGTCTCCACCGAGTGCGAAGGTGGGATAGGCCTCGCCAGGGCGGCCGCGGGCGTGTATGGGTTAATTACACCGTAGGAAGAGGGGGGATGAGGGTGAGGGGGAGAAGTGTGAGGAAAAGAGAAAGAGGGAGGGTGAGAGGGAGAGGAGGGGAGGGGGAGAAGGACCAAACACTAATGTCACGACTGCGGCGGTTCAGTCAAACTCGAAGTGTTTTCTTTTGGGTTAAAAGCAAACACTGGGAATGACGTCACGCTTCACTCTATACCTTATTGAACAAACGTGGCCAATCAGTGTCGGAGAATGACGGTGGGGTTAGGCGGGGGAGAGAGGAGGGGAAGGAGGGGGGCGCGTGGGTGGGGTGGGCGTGGGTCGCGTGTGTTTGTCGGTCTGACAAGAGATTGAAGTATTGTTGGCGCTGATGAGCTCGAGGTCGTGCATCAGTCTTTCGAAATCCCTCTTGCCTCAGATCCGGACACCGGAAGGCCCTCGCCCGTGTCCGTGTGGGTACGTTTCGCGAGAACAAAATGCTGAGCGAGTTACAAAGCCGGGATAATAACGTTACTAAAGTTGGAGAAGTTCAGTCACGCACCTTGAGATCCGAGAAGGGGAGGAGGGGCAGGGTGCCAGGCAAGGGTTTTGAATCGCCATCGTTGCTATCGAAGTACAAGTGTCGGGATTCGAGACACCTGTTGGCAGCGCAGATCACCCCCATTTATGAGTTCGTAGATGTGGGGTCTGGAGCAAGGCAGCCCCTTCCTTAGCGAACATTGCCTTTGCTGCGATGCTACAAAGAAAATAGTGCGAAATGAGGGTAAAAGAAGGGAGACTAAAAAAGAAGAAACGATAAGAGAAAGAAAGAGGTAGGGACGAGAAAAATACCTTTGATTTCGCCTGCAGCTGAATAAGATGTTGATGCGGGTTATCTAAAGAGATAAGCAAAAAGCGTGACCAATCACAGCCGTGCGGGCAGCGCATCCCGTCACAACACACGGCAGTAATCAGGATTTACGAGAAGCAAGCGATACCCTTGTTACTTGTCAACATGGAGTCCGGCAAGCATGGATTCCCGGGCGTATTCAGCCTACATATTCATCTTGGCGCGGTCTCGATTACGCAGCAAGTCCAGCAGACGTGCGTTGGATGTCGGAGTATGCAGGCGTTACGCTGGGTTGATATGTTCCTTGTCCTTCTCCGCTTTTTATGCTTTGAAATGTGTTCGGGAGATTAAGACCACGTTCGCCGTAATCAGCTTCGTGTACGCTTCTTCGTCTCGGTTTACATGGAGGAATTCATCACAGGCGCTCGTGACAAACGACAATCGGGAGAGAAAATGGCGCCGGAAAATGTCGGCGAGGGAATTGCGACTTCCTCAGGTAAACAAACGGAGCGCGTAAGTGACTGGCAGAACGACTTGTCCCCACGAATATAATATTCCCGGGAAATGCGACCGGCCCTATTATGAATGAGGTAGGAGTAATTTTTAAGTCGTTAGCACCGGAACCAGCCGTCAGCACCGCCCTTGCCGCTGACGTATCTGTTACAGGCGGCGAGAGCGAACGGAGAGAGAGTAACTGTCTGGCTCCCACGCTGGCTATGGGCGGGTGTGGGCGGGTATGGGTACGGGCAGCGGTTAGAGGGGCGTGGCGCTGATATGCATACTGATGAGAACAGCAGGAGCAGGAGGGGATGGGGCTATTAATATGATATTAATATCTCGATAGAGAGCAACTTCATGTAGAACGAGAAGTAGACCTGGGTTGGTGTGTAGGCCCGTGTCTTTATAGCTCTCCGCGTATCTCCATATGTAAACAAACACGCTTATTCCCTGCGCGCATATCTGTTTCAATATATCCTTCTTTTGCTTAGATCTTTGCCCCCCCCCCCTTTAAGAAGAGCATTCCTCAGTCATTCCATAATTCAATTGCCGAAATAGACCTGAAATTGCCCGCCGCCCTCGCCGAACACACATATAAATCCCGCGGCCCGAAAGTTGACGTTTAATATTCCCTTTCTCCGTTGCCGTAATGACTTCCCCCTCGCCGCGCGTCGCCGATGCCGAAACAGCAGGAAAGCCCAGCGCCTTCCCCGAACTGGGCGCAATCCCCGCACCACCCGCCCGCAGGTCTTTACATTAATCGCCGGGAATTAGCTAAATTAGTGTTGAAGATAAAATGGATATTTGAAACAAGCACATCCTTAATGATGTCGGGATGGCGGTAGAAAATGGGCTAATATCGTGGGTCCTTTTTTAGGGGGAGGGAGGGATGGGGGTACTTGATTTTTGCTGTTTTTGTTGCTGTTTCTGTTTCTGTTTCTGTTGTTGAAGCTCTTGTTGTTGTTGTTGTTGGATGTTTGTCTAGGGGTTTGGTAGCCCGCGTGTGTTTGTCTGTCTTCGGCTGTATCTAATGAAGCTGGATAACTTGTTTAGGGATTAAAGTAAACCCATAAATCTTTATCCTCCTTCAACCTCCTTTCGTAAGACGGGATCGGGGTTGCCAGGGATGCTCTCTGCAAGGTGCCGAGGTTGCATCTTCAACATATGGCTCGTGTTCCCTGTCTGTTGTCCGAGAGTCTGTTTGGAAGACTGA
>NC_051395.1:10752819-10755319 GCF_015228065.2 Penaeus monodon
TCTTTCCTTCTCATTCTATTTTTTCTATTTTTCTTCTTCTCTAATGTCTCCCCACCTCCCATGCTCCCCATCTCTCTCTCTCTCTCTCTCGCTCTCTCTCTCTCTCTCTCCTCTCTCTCTCTCTCTCTCTCTCTCTCTCTCTCTCTCTCTCTCTCTCTCTCTCTCTCTCTCTCTCTCTCTCTCTCTCTCTCTCTCTCTGTCTATCTGTGTATCTCTCTCTCACTCTCTTTTTTCTTTCTCATTATCTCTCTCCCACATTTTTTTCTCCTGTTCCCTCAGCTCCTGCCTGTCTATCTCTCCTCTCTTCTCGATTTTATCTCCTCTCCCTTCTTTCACCCCTCGTGCAGTCTCCATCTCCTTCGTATCACCCCCACCCCTCAACCCTCTTCCCCCACCGCACGACACCCCCACCCCCCACCCCCATCTCACCAGGTCAAGCGATGTATTACCCTTCGTCTATTGGGATCTCCTCCCCATCCCTCCTTTCAATTACTCTTTCTTATTATTCTATTTTTTTCGTCTTTCTGACCTTTTCTTCCCTACTTTTTACCTCACCCTTCTCTCTCTTTTCTTTTTTTCTTTTTTTGTGTGGCTGCTCGGGTCTTGTCTTTCGCCGTGTCAGCCATATTACCGGTGAACAGCGATAAATAATGGTTGGCACTGATGTTATCTCTTCGGCGTGAATTTTACATGCTGTGGTCTTAAAGCCGAGCTGTTTCATGACGTCGGCGCGGGCCAGTGTGCGACGTGCGAGCCGGAAGGGAAGGAGCTGCTCATCGTCCGGTCTCTCTTGCTTGCGTGTATTTCACTGGGCGGAGGAGGCCAGGGCGGGCGTGCGGAAAGGCCACGCGGAAAGCTCTGTGTATTTAATGGCAGATCCATACACGCGCTAGGTGTTCAGGTACGCGCACACGTGCACGCTGACTCACACACATACACACACGCATACTCGTACACAAGCACACGCACACGCAAACACACACAAACATACACACACGATCTCACAATCACACAAATCATGTACACACGCACGCCCGCACAAGCAAGCATGCTGTCCACTAGTGAAAGATGAGAACACAAGACACTTGAGAATATTGAAGGGAGCATTAGAAGAATGATAATAAGCGTTAAAAGGAAGTGGAGGGAGAGCGAGAGCGAGAGCGAGAGGGAGAGGGAGAGGGAGAGGTAGAGGTAGAGAGAGAGAGAGAGAGAGAGAGAGAGAGAGAGAGAGAGAGAGAGACAGACAGACAGACAGACAGACAGACAGACAGAGAGAGGGGGGGTCACTTTAAGAAATCCGTTTTGTTTCAATCCAACGCGGCGTCAAAGGCAGACACTTTTCAAATAATCTTCGGGCGTAGATCAACCAAGCTCTGGAAGTCCCACTGCGAATAAATCGAGAAACGTCACACTTGACAGACGGCCGGTTGGGCGTGATTGATAATTGAGATTATTTCACTCTGCAATCACTCTCCTACATGGGAGGTGGCGTTATGAATAGTAATTGGTTCTTTATAGACATCGCCACCGACTTAGAGAAATGGGAAAGTAAGATTTGTTTGGAGAAATACGGGAAATGGTCGAGACCTGCCGGACTTTGGCTCTGGAAACCTCTGTATAGAAATATATGTGAGAAAGTCTTCTTACTGCCACCCGGGCATACAGCTCTTTCCATTAACACTTAGCAATGTAGTTCAGCCCTTTGCTTGCACGTTGTTCTGTTACTGTGACTAATAATGTGATTCAAGGCACTCCTCACTTTGTTATACAAGTCACCGTGAGGCCGAAGAGAGCGTCAAGCACACTCATAAAAATACAAGAGTCATCTCTGTTTTTACATGTAAAACAAACAACGTGAAGGCGAAAAGCGACCGGGTCAGCAGGACAATCATGACATGATTCCCAGGCGTTCAACTCGAAAAAGAGAGCAAAAAAGAAGCAAAAGAAAAAGGAGAGAAAACAGGAGGGGCAGATAGGAAAGAAGACACAGGGGCACTGTCCAATTAGAAACCCGGACAGGAACATGTAACCAAAAACGGCGCGCAGGATCAAGTATAGTATGCTGGGGTAGTTACAGCGTAGGAACCCACTGCGGTGTCGCTGGCAAAGCTAAGCAACAAGTACACCAGAGAAGAGTTCACGCGCGAGCTGGCAACACTGGTCGCCCAGACAACATACAGGGTCCTTTGCCTCCCTTGTTATGAAGGTAAATAGAGTAGGCCGTATGCTGCAGTGTTATCACTCCTTGAACACTCCGGCCCTCCTTCCCCCGCGCCCCTCTCCCCCGCCGCCGCCGACGAGGTTTTAATCCTAGGTCTTTATTTAAGCGAGCCAACCGAGATCGTCCATCGCAGGCTGAAAATTAACACCGTGGCAATCACCCCGCCTTGGTCGCACCGGGGAAAAACGAGGCTATTTCTTTGGCCTGATTGATTGAGGCGACGGCGGGCGTGATGGCAAGACAGGTACGGCGGCGGTTCGAGTTGCTCGGGTGCGCGGG
>NC_051395.1:10757819-10762819 GCF_015228065.2 Penaeus monodon
TTAATTCTTTATTAAGCAAATAGGAAGAAATACAAAGTCATTTCAAATAGTGCCTAGGAATCAGATGCAAAATGCAGTCTCGCCTTTGAGATCAATGACATCAAGCGTTTAAACGTCAAGCCGAGCACGAAATTTGTGATATTAATGTTCTGTCTAATCATGTTAAACAAGCATCGTATAATATCTATGTGTATAACATCTTATTACATAATGTAAACCTATATACATAAATAGAAAGACCATTGTAATTAATGGAATAAAGTGCTTTGAATTTGAATTTGAATTTGAACATTGAGAACAATTATTGTTACTACGCACTTTAGGTTAAACTTGTGCGCGCTCGTATACGCTGCGTGTCTGTGCATTTACGCGTGCCTGACTCAGTGAGCCTTGTTTTTTAAGGATGTAAGGGAAGACTGTATGACTGGACAAGCATATGAAGAAAATATTAAAAAGGACAGCAAGGACCTTGGATTCACTCACATGCATATACACATACATACATTCATTCATTCATTCATTCATTCATTCATTCATTCATACATACAATCTCAATTATATACATACACGCATACATACGTATATCCATGAATATACATACATATATGCACACATATATGTGTAAATACATACATGCATATACATAGTACACACACACATATGCACATATATGCATGCATGCATACACATAGTACCTACACACACATCGGTACTTTAGCACTTTTTGTACGTTGCAGGAACCCTTGCTTCGTGCATTTGAAATTCACTCCTCGACGGGGATACAGAAAAATGATGCTGAGTTTCGGTAACTTTTACACACAAGTAAGCGAAAGATAAATGAAGGAAAGATGATATATTTGACGGTATTTTTTTCTGGAATCATTGATTTTTGATCTTGGTGAAAATCATTGGTTCTTCTTCTCGTTAATTATTCGTGTTCTCGTTCGATTACTACTATTTTCATAAATTTGTTATAGGTAGTGATATCATTCTTCCTAGTATATTGTTAGCCTTCTCCTGGCAATGGATAGGGCGGGAAGGAGGTGTGTGTGTTTACGTATCCACGTGTAACGGACCCACTTTAAGCAAAGCCACCCATGTTCGATGCTTATAATACACTACGCCCTAACGCCCCTAACCCTTTCATAATTTTTGACCTAAAGGATAGCGTTTTCTGCTGTTACTGCCTTTCAATTGCAGTATACCCTCGTATCTTTGTCGTATCTTCATGCTTTGATAAGCTGATGTTCATGATAGTGAAAGCGAACGTGAGTGACAAACAGCTGGCTGGGCGTTTAAGTATGATGTATAATCCAAACAGGAGTTTATGCGTACAGCATACAGCTTTGTCAAGTGTAAAAAATAAGGCGTGAATTGATTGACATCAATCACGAATGCAGCGTGGGAGTGACACATGTCAGTGATCATACACATAAATATCATGTATATCAGCAAGGCTTTTGTGATGATGCCAGCCGCGAACGACAACCTATTTGTCAAGACATTAAAGAACATGACACGTACCTGACATGTGAGAGCGAAGAAGGGAGACGCGCCGCACTGAAAGAAAACACTGGCGATTGCTGGCCACGCTGAGGACAAATCAAGTGTAACACACTATTAAGGAATCGATCAGGGGCTTCAGCATTGGGCTCCATTATTTACGGGTCGCGTAGGAGAGACACGCTGGATCTCGGGTCATACATGCAAGACACCAATCACGCTCAACCCACAAAAAATGCATAAAACTCCAATTTAGTTGAGATTCTCGGGTATTTATTGGTCCGTCCCGTGACCAGGGAGCCACGGAGGGAGTGTTGTTAGAAAGAGTATACGGAGGGGAGAGGGAGAGGGTATCGAAATTTTGTGAAATATCGCCGTCGTTAAGAGAAGGCAGTCACGAAGAGCAGGCAAGGTAGCTGTGAACGCGCGGAGAAACGATTGCCTTTTTTATGCCGGTCAAGCGCGAGTCCATCATCAAGGGGCGCCCCACGACCACCATCGCCTTGAAGAAAGCGAAGAGGATCTCGAGGGTTTTTATTGACTCGCTGGACCGAGGGTGTGTCCCGCTGCACATTCCAAACACTGGTATGTGGACTTGCGCGGCGGCGGAGGGGCTTTCGGGGGAGTCTGGAGTTGGGGTTATTTAGAGGGGTTTCTCCAGGTCGAAGGATGGGCTTGGGGGGGCGTGGAAGAGTAGAGAGAGAACCGAAGAGGGTTGACGGGGAGTAAAGGAGAGGTGAAGAATAGGGAGATGGAAAGACAGTGGGTATTAGAATAAAAGAAAAGTGGTGCATACACACAAACACAATTAAATCAGGAATGAATAGGACCGAGGAAAGAAGAAAGAGGAAAGAAAGAAAGAATAGTAAGAGAAAACAATGTAGCGACCACAGGCGCTTTGTGATTATCCAAACACAGAAGGGACAAGTAAGGAAGAGAAGAGAAGCAAGAAAGAAGAACATATCGAATGGGACGTCGATTTAACCGCAGCCAGTGTGAAGGCCATTAACAAAAGCAATCAGTTCGTCCCCCTCACCCTCGTACTCGTACCCGCAGTTCCCCCTTTCGACCCCCCTCCACCTCCACCCCTTCCACCTACTCCCCTTCCACCTCCACCCCTTTCCACCTCCTCCCCGTCCAGCCCTTTCCCATCCCTTCCCACCCCATCCGACCCCTTCCCACCCCCTTCTCCCACTCCGCCCTTCGAAGGCCAAGGGATGAAGCAGTGACGACCTGATGAATTATTCAAGCAACTCGAGAGACTCGGCCTGCCAAAATCTCAAGGCGCTTTGATCTCCTCGGGGACGTCACTCGAGGCTGATGACATGAAAGGTTGTGGCTGTTTAGGGACTCCTCAGTACGGCCGCGTAGAGGGAGAGGTGAAGAGGTCTTGGCGGCGTTCGGTTTCTGTAGAGCGGAGAAGCACTGTTCTTCTGCTTCTTCTTCTTCTCTCTCTCTCTCTCTCTCTCTCTCTCTCTCTCTCTCTCTCTCTCTCTCTCTCTCTCTCTCTCTCTCTCTCTCTCTCTCTCTCTCTCTCTCTCTCTCTCCATGTAGGATACCTTGCAAAAAATTATATTGTTTGTCTCACTTTATCGTTTGTTTAATTATATCAGTAATGTTCTTCAAATTTTCATATTTTTTATTATCATTTTGGTTATTATTTTATTGTTTTTATTATTGCTGTTACTTTTGCTGTTGTTGCTAGTGCTGCTAGTACTACTAGTAGTCCAACTGCTGCTGCTGCTGCTACTGCTACTGCTACTGCTACTGCTACTGCTACTGCTACTGCTACTGCTACTGCTACTCCTACTGCTACTGCTACTGCTACTACTATACTCTACTACATGCTATACTGCTACTACTACTACTACTACTACTATTACAAATACTACTATTACTACTACCACTACTACCACCACTACTACTGTTGCTATTGTTGTTTGCTGCAATTGCTATTATTACTTTTACTACGACTGCAACATTACTCACCATCATTGCAACTGCTAGTTCTATCTTTAGAACACACCGATATGTTTTCCCTTGAGAATAATAAACGTTTCGAAACAATGGGACGATCACCCAGCGTTTGCCCAGACGTGAACAGAATCCAATGAGAACTGAATCGTTACTTAAACATTGCCAGGGTAAATATCGGGACCAGATTCACACGCGCTGGCCTGAATATCGCGAGCTCTGACAGCTAACGTGTGATTCAGCCGTTCCCGTTGCCGTGCGAGTAGCCATTGAATGTTTTAGTAATTAAGTTTTCGTTTGTCATGAAATTAAAGTGACAGGACCCTCATTTGATCTGCCCATTAACGTCACGTTGGATGTATTTCCTTTCTACTTCCCGTGTTTGGTCTTATTATTATTTTTGAGGGGGGGGGGATGATTGTTTGAGGTCTGTTTTTATTCGACTAAGGAAAGGATCGATTCTGTGCCAGCGTTGCTTGTTTTTGGTACTGCGGGTTTACATCTAAGAGTTATTAGCATACGAGCCGTATTGAGGACGGCAAATGTTCAGCAGCGAGTGTTGAAAATAATGTCGACGGTTGTAACCTCTCGGAGTTCACGCCTCGAAAGCGCAATCGTGAAAGAGAAAACATCATTAACTTCACTTGCGCGAGACCTTTGTCGATTACGCGGTGACTGCAGCCCACTCTCGCGTCAGCAGGACCACCCCGGCGTTATTTGGTTAACTGGTCCATTTAGCGGCGAAAGCAGGTCTAAACATTAACATAATGACAACGAGGGTCCAGAGGGCTGGGAATACAACGCCAGGCAGACGAACCTGTAATTTGCATACACTACTAACCACACCGACGTGCCGTATATGGTGTTTGACAACCTATTACCGCTCTTACAGCAGTGCGTATCCCAGACTGAGGTCAGAACAGGCTTAAGCCACGTAAATCTGAGTGGCGATTTGCATATAGGGCCATCCAGTGATATTAAATCTTGCCGAACCATAGGCTTGGACAGGCTATTGTTGTTCCCACAGCCTGTTTTCTGCTCATTTTCTTCGCTATTAAAATTATCTGGTAGATCGGCTCTGAAGCGATTAGCGGTCTGTGTAACGTTTAAGGCCGTCCTGGTTGCGTGACGCAGCCAGACATGCTAACATGAAGATATGTATGGAAATTGATAATAAGTATGTGGTGGGCAGGTGTAATTTTAACATGTATTTTATATCCCATGGTTTTAGCTCGGCGCCCCGGGTAATGCTGCGACGGTTCCCCTCCCTTATACGGCCCTTGTCGTGTTTATTATATGTGAACATGATAGATGTCTCGTTGGATTATAGATTAAGCCAGGCTCCTTGTTGTCAGCGCAGCGAGGTTTATTTTTATTCTCCAAGATTATATATTACATGACTGATGTGTCCATGTCCGCATACATCCTCCAGTGTGTTTGCATGTGAGTGTATATTTATTAGCTTGCATGACGCTTGTTTACGAATGCGATAAGAATAGATTAGGCAGTTACCAGTTCAAATA
>NC_051395.1:10775319-10785319 GCF_015228065.2 Penaeus monodon
TAGCTAGGCTAGAGACTGACAGGTGAGGCAAGGATGAAACATGACAGCTATCATAGGGCGGAGTTGTCGCTGGTGAGCAAACGACTCTATTGACAGCTGTGACACGCAGAGGGCTGTCCGTGGCGGGTAGACGGTGTTGAGACAGGGGCGCTGCGCAACTTGACAGGGGACTTGACAGCTACAAGGCAGAGGGGCGCGGACAGGTGCAGCGGAGGAGAGCCCTGTTGTCAGTCTCCGCCAACATATGCAGGGATTTAAGGTATTCATGTTGCCAGGGTGAGGATTATTTATCATCACTGACACACTTGCCTTGCCCTGGGAGTACAGGTGGAGAGAGGAGAGGGGTAGGGAAGGCTGGGGAGGGAAGGGGGAGAGTGGGTAAGTTGATAGGTATCCTCGGAATAAGTCATCAGACAAAGGCGAACGCCCCCCCCCCCCCTCCCTTCACCTCTGAGCCGACTATCCCTTTATGCGCAAGTGTGTTGGCTATGTGTCCGGCCTGTCCCACTCGCCCACGATGCATGGGGCCGGACAGGTATTGTTACGTATGACACACTTTACATCGAAATACATCACGCGCTCATCACACGTCTCGTCTCCCAGGGCTCCATCGCGAGCCATCGCTCTCACCTTTAGCTTAACTCGGAATATTTAGACTTTATCTCAGCGTCGGCACAAAAGCTGCATGTTGGAGCTGCACGGCCGAGGCATTAGCGTCACTCGTCAACAAAGGATGTTAAATTGTTCAGCAAACACCAGCTCGGGAGAGGACGTCATTCCGCCGACCTCCAGCTGGAGATCTGACGTCCCGGGACGACCGCAGAAAGAGAGAGGGAAAGAAATAAGAAAGGGAAATAAATCGTAAATCGTTGAAATAAATGGTCAGTCGAGATTCAAGACAATTTGCTGATCTAGTGTGGCAAGTGGTACTGAGGCGGTGTTTGTGCGGCGACACCTCCGGAGAGCTTCGATTGGGAGGCGCGGAGGGAGGGGATGAGGTCGCATGTGATCCTGAGAAACTACGCTAATTTCATTTTAGGCTGAAGTTGCCATTGCTCTTTTATTTTTAATTATGGTGGTATTCCAGCTGCTCCCTTTCGTCTCGAATGGGGGTTCTATAATGAACGGAAAATCAGAAATTGGGAGTTTTGAACACACGTGTGGCAAAACCCCGCTTCTGATTTCGTCTATTAAGAAGTAATAGGAAAGTCCCGTAAGAGCGTGGCCACCAGACGAGGTGTTCAGAATCTAATTAATCCCAGACAGCGCGGCGGCAGATGGTTTCGGGCGGGACTCAGATTAATTAGTAATCTGCCATGTGTGTGACGTCACCTATCAAGCACCGCCGGCTGAGTCTGCTTCCCCGGGCTCCCCTGCACTTCATACCTGTTGGACAATCTGGGTTCCCGACGCGGCTGAGATCGCCTTTACCTGGATATCACGTAACCCAAAGCAAGCGTCGGTTTATCGAGTGTATCTGGCGGTTGAGTCCTCCCTTGCACGCAACCCTTCCCTGGGACTCTCGGTTTCGTATTGATAACCATTTTTCTCTTCCCTGTTAGTTGATTTTCGCGCGCATTTTCTTTCTTTCTTTCTTTCTTTCTTTTTTATTCAACAGATGAGTTATTTTTTGCGAAAGGTACCATAGGCTTTGCAGTAGCGGTATCGGCCGAGACTATCGTAAGTGATCCTGTGTCGATCGCTCCTTCTGGCTGCTTTGCGACACCGTGAAGAGGGCATATCCTGGACGACGCGATAAGGGAAATAGCGAGATAGTGAGACACGCCGATAGGGGGCGGGCGGGTCGGCACGCTGACTGCTTGGCCCTCGCGGACCCTACCGCAAAAACCCGCCGCTCCCCCCCCCCACACACCCCATCGCACGCCAGGAAGAGGACAACGTCAAATTGATGAGTAAGAGCGGCAAGTCCGTTTCCAGTTTGTGTCTCGCGCTATGGTTCTCTCCCTTTATTCACTCTTCTCTCCTTTACCTCCTACTTCTTCTTGCATTATACCATACCAACCACAACCTTCTTGCCGGGAATGATCAGTAAAGGTCCGGTTATCCAAAGTGTCGGTCATCGGGCGCATCTCATCTCAGCCGCCTACAAACTCCTCTACTACACGAGAATACATGCTGGACGAAGCTACGACGAGCGAGCAAAACCACCACTGGAGTACGGAGACAAGCGGAGAACGACGAGAGAAGCAGAGAGCGACGAACAGGAGGGAGGGAAATAGGGATATGTCACACGCACACAGAAAAGCAGACGCTCATACATACACGCACGAATACACACACACACACACACACACACACACACACACACACACACACACACACACACACACACACACACACACACACATCAATAATATAATATATATATAATATATAAATAACACACACACACACACACGCACACACACACACACACACACACACACACACACACACACACACACACACACACACACACACACACACACACACACACACACAAAATATAAATATATATATATATATATATATATATATATATATATATATATATATATATATATATACCACACAACAACAAAACACAAACACAACACACACACATCATAATACTATATACACACAACATATATATATATTATAAAATATATATATATATATATATATATATATATATATATATATATATGTTATATAATATATATATATACGCACCTTATATATCAAAATTTGTTTTCTCTTTCATTCCACTGAGATTGATACCGGACTTCCTTTAAAATACGAGTGTCCAGCTTATTATGCATTTTTCTAACTTTTAGCGCTAATCCAAAGAGCTTTTTCGGAGAGGCTTTTAAAGGAATGATATCGAGCGATAACTCGGTAACCCTCGCCGGAGTGCACGGATTCCTGCGAGGTTCAGCGCCAGATCGCGAGAGTGGGAACGTCGGCACTCGTTATTGCGGCTTTTAATGTAGCTGCGGGTGGGTGGGTCGGGGCGAGGGGGAGGGGGAAGTCGGACAACAACAAAAGCACAAACCAATGTTTACGGTTGATATTATGGCGTTGTTTATGGTTCTCGGGGCGGGCCGGGGCGAGAGAGAGGGAGGGGAGACGAGGTGTAGGAAAGGAAGTGGAAGGATGATAGGTGGAGGTTTCAAAAACAGAAGAAATGGAAGGGAAGGAATGAAGAATGAAAAGGAGGGAGAGAAGGGAAGGGGCCAAATGGTGTGATAAGAAAAGAGAAGAGACCATAAGGAAGCGAAGTTATGCATCTCGCGGAATGCAGACGAAATCCTCCCGGCGAAACATTTCGCCAGAGGAACATGGCGAGTGGGATCTTGGTCGGAACATAAACATATTTATAGAGAGGAAAACATGTCTGTTTCTTCTCGTTTAGCAGGACATGTAGGCGAGGTCCCGAGCGGCACGGAAGCCGAGGGCGCAGCGAGTGTTGGTGTTTCCTAAACAGCCAGTGGGACGTGTGGCCGAGGCGGGGGGGGGGGGGGGCGTCCCGAGTACGGCATCCCTTCACGTCCGTGGGAACGTGCGACGGGAGGGAATCGGCTGCGGCCTCTCGCACAAGCAGGGTGTAGTTGCTGTTGTGAGGCGGGGATCGCGGCGCCCTCCAGCACCCTCGGCCTCAGCGGAGGAGACTTCCTTTAAAGGAAAGAAAAATCATACCTCAAGGAAGAATATAGTTAGCATGAGATAAAGTGCCCGCCGCTGACTGGAAAAAAATCCCCGCCCTCCTCTCGTCCCCCGGGGTCGGTCCCAGCCCCGCCCCCCCCCGGCCCCGCACCCTCCCGCCCTCCCCCAGCCCACAGGGGAGGTGGGGGCGCCTTGCAAGCCTGGGGCGCCACGCACCACGGACTCCACCCTGAAATTGGCGGCAGCCTGACCAGGAGGCGACGCCCGCCACACTATCATGATTTACATGTTGATGCTTCTACCGGGGTGGTTCAAGGCGTGGTGATGACTGCTGGCGGTGGTGATGCTGGTGATGACCGCCCGTGATGCCTGCAGATACGACAGCGAAAAAGATTAAATAAATGGTAGAATTAATAGACGCGACCAGATACGAGATAGGAAAGGACGATAACCGGAGGAGATTAGAGGCGAATACGCCGAAGATTGGCGAGGGGAAAGCCGGAATGGAGACCGATGGCTTTCAAATTATATAAAAGCCCCTTAGCCGAATTCCCATCTCAAACGCCGAATTTTTGGGAGAAATTATTCGGGTGGATCGGACTCGAAATTTCTCTCTTAAGGATTTACTTCCTGTCAGGCTCGTAAAACCAGATAGAGGGATGGGTAAAAACAGTGTAAAAATAAACCTTCGGCATTTTACACCAAGGATTCTCAGCACGTAAGTATGCAGAACTCAGACATCTCGTGGATTTATCTTCCTCGAGAGGCGGTGCTCCGTAACACCGTGAAAGCAGGTCAGCAGATCAGCAGGGGGGGGCGGGGGGCGCTGACCACTTGACACGTGACCCAGGTTATGTGGTGGTTAGGAAGGAGGGAAAAGGGAGAGCGAGGGGAAATAAGAAAGGAAAATGAGAGAAGACAGAAAGAAAAGTGGGAGAAGACAGAAAAAGGAGGGATGAAAGGATATAAAAGAAGGGAGAAGACATGAAAGAAGAGTGGGAGAAAGAAAAAAGGAGGGATGAAAGGATATGAAAGAAGAAGGAAAAGGGGGTGGAAAAATGAGGGAGGAAATGAGAAATGAGAAAAACGAGATAAGAAGTGAATATGAAAAAAGAAAAGAAACAAAGAGAAGTGGGAAGATAAGAAAAGAGGAAGAAAGCAAAAGGAAAAACAAGAAAAGAAAACCGTATAGAAAATAAGAAAAGGATTTAAACGAAGAAGGAAAGAAAATAAGAAATAAGAAATAAAAATAAAAGAGAAGAAGAAAGAGATATAGATATATGTATTATTGTTTTTTATACGAATGAACTAACTTGTTTTCATAACTGTTGAAAATTACAATTAGTGAACTTTTTCACACGTCCCGGTTTGAACACAATTTGGCGTTTTTTCTCCAAGTTAAAATGAATGATGTAAACGGACGCTTCATGAATAAGTGATGCTTATGAATAAATAAAAATCCGAGCAGGAGGACAAACTAATTTAATAATGGCTTTTATGGAATTAGAAGAATAGAAGAAAAAAAAACATTAAGTTCTTCCAGGGATGGGAGAAGAAGAACGAGTTTTTTTGGAGATTTTGAAATCGTTGACGGAGTACCTGGAACCGGCGAGACCATTTAAAGGTTAGGATGTTAATGTTTAGTCTGTATATTACGTTGATGCTTCGATGCGTTTGTTGCTGTTCTGTTCGTGACGTTTGGGCCTCGTTCGGGCTGGGTCAAGACATCGTGAAAAAGATTTTTTTCCATTTTTATTTTTAAGTGGAAGGAGAAGGCGAAATTAGGTAACTGAAATGACTCCCATTTTCTGTTGTAGTTTTCTCTCTCTTTTATTTCAAGTGTGGGTTGATTTAAGTAAACGGAAAGACAGTATATATATATATTTTTTTCTTTCATTCATTTTTAGGAGAATGGAAACGTCTTTATTTGTTTATCTTACCTTAAAAGCAATGAGGTTTAGGTAACAAAACCCAGCTTTACTTGCTTCTCTTTCCTTCTAAGTCGTCAGATTTAGGTAATAGAAAACGACACCGCGACACAGCGAGACGCCCAGACAGAAAACGGGGTGCGGGGATGACCTAATGCACGCCCGCCTCGCAGCCTTCCCTCGGAGCTAAGGCCAGCGAACAAGCTCTTCTCCCTCACCAAACGCAAGATCTTGACACCGAACTCCGCTATCGGGAACGATCAGCATACCGAACACCCGAATTAAATCATCAAACGGGGGAATCGGCTGTAATCGGAGCCTCCTGGCCGGCGACCTCTCGCGCCGCGCTGACCTGTGCGGGGGCGGTGCTTATGATTCCCATTGTTGGCCGAGGTCAAAGGAGCGTGTGGTGGGCGCAGACAGTTGCTTCTGATAACCGTTTATTGGAGAGGAACACAAGGATTCTTCGCTCGTAACCGGGAGCGGCAGCCCGGAGATAACGCCCCGGCCTCCGCTTGTATCTGTTTATTTGTTTTTTTATTATTTTATTCCGTGCGCTTATATGGATTTTTAAGCGTGGAGGGAGGATCAGACATCGAGATACGTGCGAACTGATAGCAAGGTTTACAAAGAGGTTGGTATTTATGTTTTCTTTTTAGAGAATAACTCTTGGGAAATTAGAGGTGTCTCTTGTTAGCTACTAATCGCAGGCATCAGCATGACCTATAAAAACTGCCCGGTCACGGACGAGGCAGACAGCCGGATGCTGAACGTGGGTTGGGGGGGGGGGCAGAGGGCCCTGGAGGGGGTAGAGGGGTAGAGGCAGGGGGTGAAGATGCACGGAGGGGAGAGGGGAGGGAAGGAGAGGAGAGGGAAGGATTCTGAGGAGTAGAGGAGGAGATAAGAAGAAAGGGAGAGTATAGAGGAAGAGAGGAGCAGAGGAAAGAGACAGACGAGAGGACGAAGGGATGAGGGAGTTAGAGAAGAGGGAGAGGATAGGGAAAGGGGAAGGAGGTAGAGGAACAGAGGAAAGGGGGGGGGAGGGAGGCTGTACTGTATAAATCGTCGAATAAGAGACTCGGGAAAAAGTATTGGGGGGGGGGGGGAATTATTTACGAGACGCCCCGACCTTTGCGCTCCTTCGACCCAGCATCCGTGTCTTGCAGCCGCGGATGATTGGCTGCCATGCCCTCCCCGGTCCCCTCGTAGACCAGGCTTGACATTTTACTTTATGGGAGATGATGGAGGGAATTCATATTCAACGAGTGAATTGTATTGTTGCTTACCGGGGTTACTCGGCGCCCGGATACCCTCCTCCTCGGCCTTCCTCTCCTTTCCCTCACTCTTCCCTCCCTCTCATCCCTCCACTCCCTTACCCTTCCTTTCTCTCCTGCTCTCTTCCCCCTTCTGTCACCCCTTCCCTTTCCCGTTCCCTTCTCTCACCTCCTTCTCTTCCTTTCCCTTCCCTCACCCCTCCCTTTTCCCTTTCCCTTCCCTCCTGCCCCTTTCCCTCATCCCCTTAGCCTTAGCGATCCCCTCGCCTTATGGGTTTGTTTACCGAGTCGCCAGCTTTGTTTACCAAGACGTCTTCCTGCTGCATGGATAAACGATGACACCAAGAGAGCTGTAACAGATAAATAGATTTCTCAAAAAAACAAAACAAAAAAAAAACACGACCCTTCAGGCTGATTATAAACAACGACAACAACAACAAAATCAATAGAGGTGTCAGACCTCGAGTGCATTGTTCCAAAACTGAAATTTCAGAAATGGATGATTGTAAAAAAAAAAAAAAACTGCCGAAAACATGGACAATAGAGTGTAAATTCCAGAATTAGTACTAATGACTTCTTTGCCAGATTTGGAAAACTCACATATTTACAAACAACTGCTTCCATTTCTCAGCAAAATACAGGAAGGCTAAGGCCCACAACCAATATTTTCACAGCACAACCAATCAAAATTCATGAGGATACACCAACTAAACAATTTCACAAGTGTCTATATTAGGCTCGATCCTCCTCACAATATTCGTAAACGATCTGTCGACCAAAATTGCCGTCTTGTGCAATACGCTGATGATTCACAATTTCGCCACAGTGACTGTAAACAACTTAAATGCATTGATAAGAAAGACTCAAGAGACATTGGCACAAACAAAATATGTCGACATTAGTGCTTCAAAATATATCTGAATAAAACACAGTGCATTTTATAGGTCGTTGCCAAAAACATTGGCAAAATTCTTATGGACAATTGCTAAAGACTTTGAAGGCTATTACACTCTTCAGAACACTTCCTTAAAAAAATAGGGGTACACATACAGATACATGGCATTTAAGGCCCAGGTTGACAATATCTTTAGAAAAGTTGTCGCCACATATTTTTAGAAATAAAATACAAATGAAATCCCTAGTGAAACAAGAATCTCTGTTGTGCAGATATGAACTTTTAGTACTATTGATCGTTGCTTAAAGATATGGGGTTTAATCAATAAAGTTCAAACTTTGCTACGAGAGTATCGCTTGGCAATGTTGATAAGTATGACCACATTACCCGACACACAAATAAACTTACATGCATAAAGGTCCAGTACAAAATCAGATATTTGCATACTCCTTCGTTACATGTCAAAGGGTCACATGAAACGTTAATAACCTGAATACCCTTAAAACCAAATAAAAGGAAAATTAAAGCATTAGATGTATACGTACTCAAATATACCACCATTAATTCTCTTTGTACCTTATATATACTTGTACTGAGAGAAAACACTAGAAAGAGGAGAACCAAAAAGTATAAACAGTGCTGACAGTAAGGGATAGAGGAAAGGGAAGGTTAAAGAGGACAAAGCGCCTGAATAAGGGTGAAGTGGGCCAGAAATAAGAAAAGAATGGACAGACTAAAGGAGGGAGAGACAAAAAGGAGGATATCGAGGAGAGGATGTTGAGGCGGCGGGCTGAGGGAGAAGAAAGTGGAGAGAGTAAATGAAGGAGAAAGAAAGGGGAGCGTTTTGAGAGGAGGAGGAGATGGAGGAGGAGGGGCGCGAGGATGATGGAGGACGTGAATGGCAAGGCGGCCAGGACATGTGTAGTCCCCGAGATGATAACACGCCGTTATTATTCACTTGTCGTTGTAAGATGGATGGACGGGAGGGCAGGCCGCGGCAGGGTATCACAGGCTCGGGAAGGCTAGATAGAATAGCTTATAATGGACGCTCGGAGGCGCGCCAGAATTCTCTCTTGCACAAAGGAGTCCGCGCACGGCTCTGAGGTGTGCTGAGTGCGGGCTTGGGTCGGGTAAATGGTCTCCTGCAGCCGATCCGGTTGCGTGTCTCACGGTTTTTCCCCGTGGATTTTTGTTATGCATTTGTACTCGTCAAGTGACTGTCAGGCGGGTATGTAAATCAACCCGATGTTAAAGGATATTTCTGCTGGTTGCTCGGCCGTTTCTGCAATAGAAATTTTGGAATGCGCTTGGTTGACTCCCCCCTCCCCCATCCTTCCTTGCAATAACATGGTCGTGACGAGGCATCATATACAGACTGACGTGCGTGTTGTGGCCGCCGCACGGTCGTCGCTGCGCGCGGGGCGGAGCGGGGATGCACGCAGGGCCGCTGTAGGGTCGTCGTCGTCTGCAAGGTATGGCTTGTGGCTCGCCACGCTGGAAGCAAGGACGCGGATCGCCGCTGCATTTGCGTGCGGCTGCGAGGTACGGGCTTAAGAGGACAGATTAGGGCCATGAGGCATTGGCATTCAGATTCTAGGGAAATGCATTGAGGGAGGAGGGAGGAGGAAGGGGGAGAGTTGAGGAGAAGATGGGGGGAGAAGAAGGAAGGGCAGGGGATGGGAGGGTAGAATGGAGGGGACAGGTGTGAGGGCAGGTGATAGGAGGGTAGAAGGAAGGGGAGAGGCCAAAGGATGGGGGGGGGGGGAAGAGGAAGGGTGATATCTGTCGGGACTGCGCCGCGATGACGGGCTCGACAGCCACACGGCCTCACGCGGCGACCACCGTGTTGTGGTAGCTGATAGCGTGGTCTGTCTGATGCTATAAAAGCTCAGCGTTTGTGTTGTCTTGACCTTCACCAAATGGTGGGAACAGACGGCGCAAACTGAGAGAGAGAGAGAGAGAGAGAGAGAGAGAGAGAGAGAGAGAGAGAGAGAGAGAGAGAGAGAGAGAGAGAGAGAGAGAGAGAGATCAGACAAAGAGAAATATTGAGGGTGAATGGGGGAAAGGAAGAAGCAGACAGACATAGAGAGACTAGGGGGACTGGTGTGTTTACATTATGAAGCAAGAGAATCTGTCAAAATTTAAGTATCAAGTGTTTGTTGAGTAACAATCTTATGTCTCTTCACATGCTAATATAATTATCTCTTTCCAGGTAAGTCCTGATGAAGGCGAACGATGCAGACAATTCTGCAGAC
>NC_051395.1:10790319-10797819 GCF_015228065.2 Penaeus monodon
TCGTGGTCACAGCATGATACTTAATTGTAGTTTTTCATGTTGTGATGCTCTTGGAGTGAGTACGTGGTAGGGTCCCCATATCCTCTGTGTAGCCTACATAGTGTAACCTGCTCTTCGAGAGTCCATTATACACTTTGTATGGTTTGTCTATATCAGATGTCCTTGCAGTACTTTCATAATACCAGGTAGTATCATGTCCATTTTTCTTCAGTTTTTCGGTGGTCCATACCTGGCCCTTATAATCTCGAAGACAGCTGAAAACACGTTTTTTCAATTTTTTGAGAGATAATGGTATTGCATAGTATGATTCTTCAAGGGAGAGTGCTAGTTTTGCTAACTGATCCACCTTGTCACAGGTTGATATTCCTATATGAGAGGATATCCAGTATAGTGACACTTGTATACCCTGCTCTGATAGGCTAGAAATTTGGTGTAGAATATTCCTAGTTATCATGTTTCCTAGACTAAATGCAGTAAGTCTATAGAGCGCACCTTGGCTGTCAGAGAAAACAGTTAGGTATTGCTGCTATTCACAACTTTTTTTGATGGTATGGTATATAGCTACTGACTCGGCATCAATTGTGCTTATCTAGTTGGAAATTCGTACACTTTCTTGAAGAGAAATGTCTGAAATTAAAACTCCAATCCCAGCTTCTCCGTGAGGACCAGTAGAGGCATCACAGTAAATCGCAAGTTGGGGGGGGGGGTACCATGAGGGGGATGGAGAATTTCATCTATATATTTCAGGTAATGGCCTTTTAATCTTCTTACTGAAGTCAGGGATTTAGGCCCTGTTAATTTGTCAATATGAACATATACATGTGATCTATGCCATGGTACAGTAAGTGTTGCTTCTGGAATGTTAATAGCATCGATGTTCCACACAATGAATCTGAGAATATTTTGGAAATTTTTGACCTTCCGTTCTTGCTTTGATTGTATCAGACTGGAGTATCGAGGGCATGACGAACTATGTAATTAATTTCATTGGACAAAGTAACGGAAATTTGTTGTCTGGAATGAAGCTGCAGAAATCTGATGCCGAGGTGTATGGTGTTGACCTGGGTGATACGGCTGTGAATTGAAGGGAGGTCTAGCTCCTTCCTCGTGACAAGAACTTTAGCAGTCATTGGGTAGCCAAGAATGATTCTCATGGCCTTGTTTTGCAAGACTTCAAGGGGTTTGAGACCATTCTGTGGCAACTTACAAAGAACTAGGCTCGCTTAGTCTATCATGGATCTGACAAGGGATATGTACATCAACCTTAAGACTCTTATGGAGGAATTGTCTTGAACAATTGTTTTGAACAATTTCTCGTGTGAAGCGAGAATTGCGGGACACGAGGTGGGGAGCAATCACCATGACACCAAGATACTTATAGGTGTCAGTTTTTTGCAATAACCTGTCCACCTAACCTTGGAATGTATGGCAGTTTATGAGATTTGGAAATGTCCAAGGGAAGCACACTTGTTGAACATCTGGAGGATATATCCTCCCTGTCAAAGACCTGAGTGAGAATGTCAGCATAGGATGTGATGCTGCATAGGTCTCCTAACTCACTGTTGAGCTTGTAAAGAGAGTGCATAAGTATGTTAAATAATAAAGGGGACAAAACTCCACCTTGAGGAGTGCCTAACTAGTTCACCATAAACACTGTAGGTGCCTTGGTACCATACCTTTGCTCTTCTCAAAGACAGATAATCCTTTATCCATAGCAGAAGCTTGCCCTTAACTCCTAGAAGAGTTAATTGGAGGAATGCAGTAGGAGAGGCTTTGTCGAATGCTCCTTTGAAATCTAGGAAGTAAGAAGACTGTGCATTACTTCCACATAGGTACTGGCTAAACACATTTGTTCCTTTCCCTTTTTGGAAACCAAAGACTGATGGATGAATTTGATCTTTGATCTGGTGGACCAGACGAGTGAGAATTCTTTCACAGGTTTTAGAGAGACAGGATGTCAGAGAATTGGTCTAAATTCATCAGGGCATCCTGGTTTTGGGATGGGAATAATGGTAGCTTGTTTCCAGGCAGTGGGCAAGATGCCTGAAGTATATGTTAAGTGAAAGATCAAGAAGAGGATTTCTTCCCCTTTACCTGTACCTTTGCAAGGAGTCGGATGATGTCATAAGCGATTCCATCATGCAGTGGATTTGCTAGTCTTAATGGCCGCAAGAAGTTCATGACTTGTCAGTGGTGCATCGAACTCATCAAAAAGTTGGCACTGATAGTCAGTTTCATTTTTGTATTTTATCTTGAGGGAGCACCTGCGTATGGAGAGTGGAAGATTACCGAGAGAGGAATTTTCGCAGCATTTACTGAGGAGTGACAAAGCTACACTTTCTGGATGAGGGGGGGAAGTCACATTATATGCATTGCCTTTAATCTTGTTGGTTTGCCTCCACACATTACTGATGAGAGAGAGAGAGAGAGAGAGAGAGAGAGAGAGAGAGAGAGAGAGAGAGAGAGAGAGAGAGAGAGAGAAGGAAAATACGAAGATAAAGAGAGAAGGAAAGAACGAAGATAAGAAAAAGAGAAAAAAAACAAGCGAGATAAGAGGGAAAAAGAGAGACTCCACAGACAATTAGCTTGTGGAGAGCATCGAAGGAGGAAAATAGCGGCAGGAGGATGGAGGACGAGCAGCCAATCAGAAGGGCGAGGGGGAAGATGCATGGGATTAAAACGAATTTAGATTTTCCATTTCTGCTAATTTGCCACTTTCCCAGGAGAGGAGGGACGAGGGGAGGGCCTCGCGCTCTCTTGTCTCCGTTTGTCTGTCTGTCTTTCTTTCTCTTTCTCTCTTTCTTTCTTCTCTCTCTCTCATTCTCTCTCTCCATTCTCTCTCTCTCTCATTCTATCTCTCTCTCATTCTATCTCTCTCTCATTCTATCTCTTCTCTCCTCTTCTCTCTCTCTCTCTCTCTCTTCTCTTTTTTTATTCTCTCTCTCTCTCTCTCTCTCATCTCTCTTCCTCTATATATATATATATATATATATATATATCTATATTATTCTATATAATTTATAGTATTATATATATATATTAATTTCTCTGATATTTTTTCGTTATCTTTCAATAGCTTATCAGAAACTTTGTCTGAAATCCACTACACTAATTTTTTGAGGCGAAAATACACTTGACATGATACTTAATGGCAGAGTAACAGATTGGTGCTGATAATGATTCGGTGACTAACAGGTTAATGATGATAAGCATTTGATAATTGACAGGTTGATGATCATGATTATGTGAGCAAGTGGCAGGTTGTTGATGATAATGAGGGGTAATATATCGACGTTATGTAGATATTTGTATTCAAACCTCACTCCTTTAGAAAAAGTATATATCGACGATATATATTTTCTTTTTTTTTTCGCTCTTCCTCTTTCCTTCTTTCTGTATTTCCTTCTCCCATTCGCCCAGACCTTCCCTGTCTCTGAAGGGCCACGTGACTTCCTTCGGCCACAAAACAGGGAGGTTTAATTTGCCTAATCAGGGCCTGATTATTCAACACATCACAGCAATTAGCAGCGTCGTGTGAATCCAGTTCGTTACCGTTTTCTTTTCTTATTCTTATTCTTGTTTTTATTCTTGTTCTTATTCTTATTCTTATTCACATATCTATTTCCATTTCTATTCTTGTTCCCATTCCTATCCCTATACTTATTATCATTTTTATTCTAATTCTTATTCATATTCTTTGAGTGAGATGGAGAAAGACAGACAGGCAGGCAGACAGGCAAGCAAGCAAGCAAGCAAGCAAGCAGACAGACAGACAGACAGACAGACAGACAGACAGATACACACACACACACACACACACACACACACACACACACACACACACACACACACACACACACACACACACACACACACACACACACACACACAGACAAACAAACAGACAAACAGAGACTGAGAAACAGAAACTGAAACAGTGAGGGATACAGAAAGAATAAGAAAGAGAGAGGGAATAAGACATAAGCAAGAAAACCGAAAGATCGAGAGAGGAAGAGAGATAGAGAGGAGCGGCGACCGGCAAGTAATAACCCAAGGGGCGGTCGCCTCCGGGGCCAGCATCCGCCGAGGGTTATCTCCGTCAGCAGAAGCATTTTAAGGAGGAGAGGGAAATGCGCGGGGAGGGTGTGATGCGGTCCAGGGAGGGAGGGAAGGAGGGAGATATAGGGGGGGAGGGTGTGATGTGGTCCGGGAAGGGAGGGAGAGAGGGGGAAGGGAAGGAGAGAGGGAGATATGGGGGAGGGAGGGAGAGAGAGGGAGATATGGGGGAGGGAGAGGGAGGGAGGAGGGGAGAGGGGTGCGAATGCGGGTTATGATTCGATGGACGCCCGTTTCGTGGATGGGATACGAAAAGGGAGGGTGAGGGTGAGAGGGAAGAAGGGAGAGAGGGAGAGGAAGAAGGGGAGGGAGGGAATGAGAGAGGGAGAGGGGTGAGGGTGAGGCGGATGAGGGTGAGGCAGATGAGGGTGAGAATGAAAGTGAAAATGGAAGAGAGAGAGAGAGAGAGAGAAGGAGAGAGAGAGAAGGAGAAGAGAGAAAGAAATTACCAGAAGTGAGGGGAGAGAATACTAGAGAAAGAAGAAATTAGTGGAAGCAAAATTTACATAGAAAATATATATGTGGACCAGAATAAAGAAGGTAATATATATACAGACATATGGTAATATAGATATAAAGCAAGTGCAGTTAAAAGAGAAAGAAGTTGGCTTAGTGATGAAGTAAAAAAAAAAAAAAATAAAAAAAAAAATAAAAAAAAATAAAAAAAAAAAAATATATATATATATATATATTATATATATATATATATTATATATATATTATACATATATATATATATATATATATATATATATATCATTATATATAATATATATATATATATATATATATATATATATATATATATATATATATATATCTATATATATATATATATATATATCCAAAGACGAAGAAGAAATAGGGGAGCAGAAGAAAGTGCACAGGGGAAAGAAAGACTAGCGAAAATCAAGAAACTAGCAGACCGTAAGAAAAGGGAGATATCGAATTGATGGGAATCGGACATGGAAAAAGAAGTCGAGAAAATTGAGAAGGCAAAAGACACGACGATAAGAATGGGACGAGGAAGAGCATTAAATAATTGAGGTGATATAACACGATATCGAAGAGACCTCTCGCTTTGCATGATAAATACGAGAAAAAAGAAATGACGAACAAAAGACGGGGCGGGGAAGGGAAGAAGGGAGGAAGCAAAAACGAGGAAAATAGAAACCAGATAGAAATCTTTTTACTTCACACAGACCTCGATGCCTTCTTAGAAATATCTGACTGGATGGAAGTAATGCCCTGTGAAGGGAAAAAAATTACCCTGAAAGCAAAGCAAGAACGAAGCAAGAAAGAAGAATAAAGCAAGAAAGGAACTTAATATAATACACCCAGTGTGTTGAAGGAGGAACTGCCAAGGAAAAATAGAAGGCGGGTGAGATGCGCAAGTTTATGGACACGTTTAGGGCTGGAGACGACATATTTTGACATGTTTTCTGTTGTGGTGAGGTTTGTTGTCTTCAGTTTGTTGCCGAATAAGGCATTAAGGTGCAGTCGTACAGGCGATGGCACGGCGGCGACACACGGGGTTTTATGCAGCATAAAATACGTGCGGCCATATTGTTGATCGGGGACTCGCGTCTCCCTGGGTGACCGCAGGGAGGTGGAGGATGTGTGTGTGTGTGTGTGTGTGTGTGTGTGTGTGTGTGTGTGTGTGTGTGTGTGTGTGTGTGTGTGTGTGTGTGTGTGTGTGTGTGTGTGTGTGCGTGTGTGTGCGTGTGTGTGCGCCATTGTCTATATCTGTGTACATTTCTGCCAGTCTGTCTGTTTCCCTGAATGATTGGCAGAATTCGATACTGTATCGTGCCGAAGGAAGGTCAGGCACGCCTTACGCGGTCTATCAGAGAGGCGGACGAGCAAATTGATTGCCAGTGGCTGCAAGCAAGAACTATCAGAAGGAAATGTAACGAGCCCGCACGAGAGGAAGGGAGCGTGAGCGCTCCTGTACATCTGTCATGTCATTGATTAACGCGCGGGTAAAATATTTAGCCATTTACCGGGCGTGTCTTCCAGCAGGCGGCGTTACTATCACGAGGCTATTGGCAGGTGGTCACTGATAGAGCGTCCGGACCAGGAAAGGAGAGAGGAGGAGTTCGGGCGGCGGGGAAGTCACTCAGGGATCGCGAAGGAGAGGCTGAGGATGCTCGGTGGGGTTTCGGATGCCCTCGCGCGCGGACGGAGGCGCGCGGACTGATACTTGAGGCTGGACTTCAGTCTGGCCTTGGGAAAAGGTTGTCGTCGGTGGGAACTTAGTTCGGTGTCATTGGTTAGAGAGAAAGGGGGAGGAAGAGGAAAAAGAAGAAGAAGAGAAACAGGGACAGGTAGGCAGGCTGACAGACAGCAGAGAGAGAGAAAGAGAAAAACGAAAGAGATAAACAAGCAGAGAAAGTAAAGGGAAGAGAGAAAGGGGGAGGGGAGGCGCAGACAGAGACAAGCCGTACTCCCTCGGCAGCGAAGATGGCTGGCGCGGACACCTCGGCCCCCGCTCGACACGCCACCGAAAGGGCACGCCAGCAGATAAGGGACATGGTAGGCCGTGCGTGTTTTCTTAAAGACAGAAGATAAGAGCAGCGTGGAAAAGGGTGAGGGAGGGAGCGTGGAGTGGTTTAGGTGACATATAAATGCGTAAGTAATGTGAGGTGCCCAGATAAGACGGAGCGGTAACAAGGCCGCAACAACTGATGCGGAGAGATACCTGGTTGCCTCTTGTGCCCTTCCACCACGCGGCCGCCTCGGCTACTTGCCCCGGCGGCGGCGCCCTTGCTCATGTCCATTTGTGTGTATGTACATATATATATATATATATATATATATATATATATATATATATATTATATATATATATATATATATATATAATATATATTTTTTTTTATATATTATATATACACATACACACACACACACACACACACACACACACACACACACACACACACACACACACACACACACACACACACACACACACAAACACACATATATATATATATATATATATATATATATATATATATATATATATATATATCGCGAGAGAGAAAGAGACTGAGAAAGAGAATGTGTTTGTTTGTTTATTTATGTATCGAATTGTCTGTATATGTAGTATTCCTTTAATTCAAATATATAATATCGATGCACACAATGGCTTCCTCACATTTCTTTTCCATAAATAATTTCTTTTCCCTCTGTTCTCCAATTTACTGCTTGTTCCCCTCCACCCAACCGAAGGTATATAGGGTCATGGAGACAGCATCAACTCTCTTCGTGGGCAATTTGGCGTCGCGATGAGGCAGCAGACCTTGTCATCAGAATTGACTCCTCCACTTGGCCGTGATCGATGCGCAGATTATTCCACAATACCGCAATTTGGTCGTG
>NC_051395.1:10805319-10812819 GCF_015228065.2 Penaeus monodon
AGGAGAGAGGGAGAGAGGAGGATGTAGGGAGAGAGAAGGAGGGGGGGGGTGGGAGGTAAGACGAAGGAAGGGAAAGGAATAAGGGGAGGACGGAGGAGGAAGGGGGAAGGAGGAATAGGAAGAGGGCGAAGGAGGGAGGCGAAGGGAGGAGGAAGGGGAACAGGTGAATAAGGGAGAGCAGAGGAGGAAGGAGAGAGGGAGGGCGGGGGGAAGAAGGAAGACGGACGAGAAATAATAGAGAGGAAATGAATAGCACTTTAATTCTTCGCACGCGCGTGCTAGAAAAAAAAGGTTAATTATAATTTGCGCTGCTGAATATCAATGCGCTTGTGGATGATATCAACTCAGGCACCACTCATGCTAATAAACCCGCCTGTTCCTCGTGATTACTGGCCTGTGTCCGGTTGTGAGGAGAGGGCGGGGGGGGGAGGGGGGAGATGCACTTTTTTTTCTTACGTTTACTTAATTTATTAAAAGAGATAAAGAAACTAGACTTGTGGCTTTGATTTTTTTTTTATCTCTCTCTCTTGCTAGTCAACTTTGTTTTTGTTTGTGGCCATTAGATGTATCATCACTTTTCGAGTTTGTCGTTGTCAGTGTCATAAATAAAGTCTCGCCAAAGAATATTTTACCTTCGTCGTACTGGGAGAAATAGATACGCTTGTGCATGGATTTATGCCTATGTCAGTGCATACGTGCATTCGTACTCTCGTGTGGGTGTTACGCGCATGTAACATCCGCACTTCATTTTCTTTCTCTTACTGTTCCATTTCTTTTTCTTCTTCTTCATTTTTTCACTTCTTTTTGTCTTGATTGATTGATTGATTTTAGCCCTGTCTCTTCTTTTTTTTATTTCTTTCTCTCTTTAACCTTGTTTCTTCTTTCTTTAGACGTCTGTCTCCTCTTTCTTTCTTCTACCCCTGTCTCTCCTTTCTATCTCTCTTTTACGCTTGTCTCTTCTTACTATCTTTCTTTTACCCTTGTCTCTTCCTTCTATCTCTCTTTTCTATCTTTCTTTTTCCCCTGTCTCCTCTTACTATCTCTCTTTTACCCCTGTCTCTTCTTTCTATCTTTCTTTTTCCCCTGTCTCTCCTTTCTACCGCTCTCTTCCCCATCCCTCTGCTACACCGAAGTGCTTTCCCTTTCCCTTTCCCAGCCCCCTCCCTCCCCCTCCGAGGTGCGTTTTATCTCCCCCGAGATCCTTCTCCAATCTTTCTGCGATTCCTCATCCCGCCATTGTTCCCGGGGCCTCATTAGCATAGGGTTCGCATTTGTCATATGCATATAAGTCTCCATTTCCGGCCATCTATCTCTTATCATCAGGGGGAGAGGGTCGTCCATTCTGATTCCGGCCCTGGTTAGTTGCGCGCGGCCCCCTGGCTAATGACGTATTTGCCACCCCACCTCCTCGCGGCTCAGCCTTACTTATTTGTCGTTATTTTGTGTGTTTTATTTTTTTTTTTTGTGTGTGTGGTTTGTTTTGCCTTGTTGATTTGCATGTTCTTATTTGATTTTTTTTTCTTCTTTTTATTATTATAATTATTAGTAGTAACAGTTGTTGTTGTTGTTATTTTAATTATAATAATGCTAAGGATAATTAATATTATTGTTATTGTTTTATTAGTATTTATTTATTTTTATTTTTATTTTATTTTATTTTATTTTTTTGCTGTTATTTTTATTATTACTATTATTATTATCATTGCTGTTATTTTTGTTATTATTATTATTATTATTATTATTATTATTATTATTATTATTATTGTCAATATTGTTATTATTATTGTTATCATCATCATCATCATCATCAATTTCAATATCAGCACCACCAGTATCATTATTGTCATTATCATTATTATCATTATTATTATTATTATTATTATCATTATTATTATTATTATTATTATTATTATTATTATTAACTCTCCTCCTCCTCCACTCTCTATTCCTATCCCTGTTCCTTTTTTCTTCTCTTCTTGCTCTCTTCTTCTCCTGATTTATTATTATTATTATTTTCTGTTTGCACAGCTTGATGACCTACTAGTATTCATCAGTGTCACTTATCTACAGTCAGTGTAGTCTGAGGTGACACTGAGTTCACATTATCTTCTTCATCTTTTTCATTTTCATGTTCTTCATCTTCTTCAATATCATCATCATTTTTTCTTTCTTTCTTTTGTCCTCCCGCAAGTCTTGTTTTTCATCCTCAATCTCCTCTCTTTTTTTTTCTCTCTCTCTCTTTTTTTCTTTTCTTTTCCTTTCTTTTCCCTTCTCGTCTTCTTCCTCCTCCCTCATTCTCCTCTTCCTCTTCTCACTCCTCCTTCCTCTTCCTTCCCCTCCTCCTTTTTTCTCCTCCTGCTCCTCCTCTTTCCCCATCTTCTGCCTGTCTTTCTCTCTCATTCTCTCTCATTCTCTCTCTCTCTCTCTCTCTCTCTCTCTCTCTCTCTCTCTCTCTCTCTCTCTCTCTCTCTCTCTCTCTCTCTTCCGTCTTTCTTTCTCGCACCCTTACATTCCCTCCCTCCGTCCCTCTCTTCCTCGCTCTTTCTTCTCTTCCTCTCTCTTTCCTCTCCTTCCCGCCTGACCGAGTCTGCGTATCTCTGTATCTGCGAAACGTCGGATTGAGTATTTATTTCCCGTATTTATTTCTCTTGTGTTGTTTCCTCTTTATCTCCTTCGTGGCTTATTTATTTCGAGTCTCGTGTTCTTTTTTATTTATTGGTTCCGTTTCTCTATATTGTGGATTTCCTTATGTTTGTTTCTGTGTCTTATTTTCCCTCTTTTTCTTTCTGTTTGCTTTTGAGCTCATATATTTTTTTGTGTGTATGTTCTTTTCCTTTTCAGTAAAGGTTTTCTTTTTATTATTTTTGACCTTCTGATGCATTTTTTTTCTTATATATCATTTCCCCGTTTCTTTCTCTCTCTTTTTTTTTCTCAGACTGATTCACTCTTGCTTTCCATCTCTCTTCTTATCCCCACTTCGTTACTCTCCCTCGTTTTTCGCTTTCTCCGTCTTTTAACGCACCTCCCCCCTCTTCCTCGTTCCTCCTCCATCATCCTCTTTTAGCCTCCATCCCAAGTTTCTCTCGCACCCGTTCGCTATTCTCTCATTCTTATCCTTGCCTTCCTACGTCTCTTCCTTCTTTTCCTCTCTTATCTCCTATCATTTTCCCCCTTCCTCCCTCTCATTCCTTCTTCCCTCTATGCCTTTATTCCTGTTCAAGCGTTTATCGCGTCC
The DNA here is from genome assembly GCF_015228065.2 of Penaeus monodon. NCBI lineage: Eukaryota > Metazoa > Arthropoda > Malacostraca > Decapoda > Penaeidae > Penaeus > Penaeus monodon. The sequence continues at coordinate 10,808,555 of NC_051395.1, forward strand.
ATTTCCTTTTACTTTCATCACTTGACCTCATTTGTATATAATCTCCATCTCCTTATCCCATACTCCTCTTCTTGCTTATTCTCGTTTGCCTCCTTTTCCATCCGTTTATCTCCTCCTCCTCCTCCTCCTCCTCTCCCTCCTTCCTGCATCTCTCCTGATCCCGCGTCCCGATCCCGTGTCTCGTCCTCACTCTATCTCCTTCCTCCCTCCTCATACCCCAATTTCTTTCCTTCCCTTCTTCCATCTCCCTTCCCTCCTCCTTCCTCTCTCCGTCTTTCCTTCCCCTCCTTCGCCTGTCCCACGAGCCATCGCCTCTCCTCCTTCGCCCCGAACGTCTCTTCTCCAAGACAGCAATACATAAGACCCCATCCGCCCCTGGCCTTGCGGAGGCTCGACAGCGCTCCGCTGCCGTCCGCTTCAACCCCCCCCCCCTCCCCCCCACGGTTCCTGCTTCTTTATTGGATTTTCCTTCTTATACATTTGTTTTTTCTTTTCTTTTTTTCTCTTTTTCTTTGGCAAATGTTGCTTTATCTTTTTTTGTGACTTTTCTCCGTTTTTTACCTCCTTATTGCAATCTTGTCCTCTTTTCTACGTCTTTACTGATTTAATTTTCGTCTGCACGTTCCTTTTCTTTTATTCTTCTTCTTTTCCTTCTTGCCTATGCATTGCAGTTTACTTTTTTCTTCTTCCTCCTGATTCATTATTGCATTTTTTCCTTCAATCCTTGCTGTGAAATTTCTCCTTACCCGTGTCCTATATTCCAACATTCTTCCTCCACCTCCCACTATACTGGTTTTCTTCAACCTGCCTCTTTCATAATATTTTTCATCTTCTTCCTTCTCTTTATCACATTTCCTTCTTCTCTCCATGTCTTGCTTTTCCCTTTCCCTGCTCGTATATCAGTTTTCTTATCACTTGTTCGGCGTGTTCTTTATGGCCTTTTCACCGAAGGCGGGCTTTCCTTCTTGCCTTTTGCTCGCTGGTGTCTTCGCTGTTGTCATTGTTTGTTATTGTCGGCAGTGTTTTTGTTACTGATGTTTTTGTTGTTGTTGTTATTATTATTATTATTATTATTATTATTATTATTATAATAATTATTATTATTATCATTATTATTGTTATAATAATATTATTATTATTATCATTATTATATTATATTATATTATATTATATTATATTATGGTATATTATTATTATCATTATTATTATTGTTGTTGTTGTTGTATTTTTTCCTATCATTATTGATGTTGTTGTTGGTATTATTATTATTGTTATTAGTGTTATCATTATTGTTATTTCTGTTATTGTTATGTTATTATTATTATTATTATTGTTATTATTATAAGAGAAAGAGAGAGGGAGAGAGAGAAAGAGAATTAGGGAAGAGAATTAGGAGGGAAGAGAATTAGAGGGGGAGAAAGAGGAGGGGGAAAGAAAGAGGAGGGGGAGAAAGAGGAGGGGGAGAAAGAGGAGGGGGAGAAAGAGGAAGGGGAGAAAGAGGAGGGGGAGAAAGAGGAGGGGGAGAAAGAGGAGAGGGAGAAAGAGAGAGAGAGAGAGAGAGAGAGAGAGAGAGCGAGTGAGTGTGTGGGTGTGTGTGTGTGTGTGTGTGTGTGTGTATGTTGTGTGTGTGTGTGTGTGTGTGTGTGTGTGTGTGTGTGTGTGTGTGTATTCTCTGTCTGCGTACATGCATAAATACATCAGCGAGACTCTTAAAGATTCTTTTTCCTTTTTTTTTGCGTGGTTAACAAACGGCCGGGCGGATGACAAGGCGGAGCTGGTGTCAACATGAGTGTCTACGCCTGGTTATTCTTTTCCATGTTTGTTTCTTCCTCTTTTCTTGTTCTTCTTCTTTTCTTCTGGTTCCCTTTTTCGTATTATTATTATTATTCTTTTTTTTAACTTTTTTCCTTCTCTTTTACTGTTTTTCTTCCTGCTACATCTTTCGTCAAGGATATCACCTTCTGCATCTTTGTTTTTCTTTTTTTTTCGTCATTTTCTTCACATTATTTACCGTCGCCTCCCCATCTCTCTCTCTCTCTCTCTCTCTCTCTCTCTCTCTCTCTCTCTCTCTCTCTCTCTCTCTCTCTCTCTCTCCTCTTCTCTCGCTCTGTCTCTCCTCTGCTCTCTCGCTCTCTCCCTCTCTCTCTCCTCTCTCTCTCTCTCCTCTTTCTCTCTCTCTCTTCTCTCTCTCTCTCTCGCTCTTCTCTCTCTCTCTCCTCTCTCTCCTCCTCTTCTCTCTCTCTCTCTCTCCCACTCCTCATCCCCTACGCTCCCCCCCCGTCTCTCGCATCCGCACATCGCTCACGCCTCCCTGCTCTCCCTCTCGCACTCTCTCTCCCACTCACTCTCTCTCTCCACCCTCTCTTCCTCCTCACCCACACACCGACACACACGCACATCACATGCACACACACACACACACACACACACACACACACACACACACACACACACACACACACACACACACACACACACACACACACACACACACACACACACAAATGTCCTCTGTTGTTCCATATCTTTTCCTCATTATTATTAGAAACGGAAGAGTAATGTGGATTCTATTTTTTTTACTTCTGTTTTATTTTTTATTTCATTTTTTTTTACCCAACCGTCAGCAGTTGTGCCTACTACTGTTCTTATTACTTTTTTCCGATGATTTTTTTTTCTCACGTTATAGGTCAGTGAACTGGGAGGAGATGTGGTCTATGTTATTACTTTTTTCTTTAAGAATCGTAATGAGAAAAGTGACTAGGAAATGAGAGTGAGAGCGTCATTATATTTTTTTGTATCTTTTTGGAAGGTTAGAGGGAAAATACAGCTGGCTTTTTTTTTTCTTTCTTTACGGAAGAATTGTTGTTAATATCTGTATGGTAGAATTTAATCTACAGGTCTATTTTTTTTCGTCTAGTTTGTTTCATTCTTTGATTTCGTTGTCATGATTTTTTGTGTTTGTATATTTTTTTTTTTTTCCTATATTTGGTGTTCTTGTTGTTCTTCATAAGGTTGAATTCATAGAAATAAAAAACAAGAAGTATGTACATGGCTCCCACTACCAACAACTCCCCCGTACCCTTCCTCGAAACCGGATCTTAACCCCTTTATTTCTTTCATTCCAGGTAAGTGCGACACCTGAGCCGGGGTCGTCGGAGGCGTCTGATCGCCACTGGACGCAACCCCCTCGACCAGCCGGCGCCCAGGGCCATTGAGGGACACCTCCTTTGACCTTATCGCGCCGAGGTCATTTGTCATCGATTGTTTGCCTTGTTCTTAGGGAAGGGCCGGCGGGTAAGTGGGTAGAGGGGGAGGATCTGATTTGGAGAGTTTATCGATATACGGGAAGCGAGAGGGTTGTAAGGAAAGAATTTTGTAGAGGTATAAAGATATATGATAATAATAATAATAATAATAATAATAATAATAATAATAATAATAATATATTATATTCTTATTATTATTATTATTATAATAATAATAATAATAATAATAATAATAATAATAATAATAATAATAATAATAAATGGAGATCAGGAAAGAGATACAGAAAATCGAAATTATACGTGTAATGCATGCGAAAAACAACAGCCGTTAGAATGCGCTTTATAGAATATCAGATGGACTCATAGATTTAGGATATCGTGGCAGATATCTTTAAGACATCTTTAAAAAATATAAATAAGAAAGAAAACGGAAGAGTTACAAACAAAGGAGTAAAGACAAAATGCTAATGAGGGGGAGGCAAATCAGAGGAAAGAGAGAGAGAGCACAACGAGCCCAAAGGAGCCATGCGGCACTGTGAAGATGGTAATGAAGACGTGGATCCTGAAGGAGAGGTGACGCAACAGGTGGGTGATGCCCTCCCCCCTCCGCTCTCTCCTCCTCCATCTCCTCCTCCTCCTCCTTCTCCTCCTCCGCCCTCTCTCCTCCATCTCCTCCTCCTCCTCCTCCTCCTAATCCTCCTACTCCTCCTCCTCCTCCTCCTCCTCCGCCCTCTCCTCCTCCATCTCCTCCTCCTCCTCCTCCTCCTCCTTCTTATGTTCCTCCTCCTCCTCATCATTCTCATCCTCTTCCTTCTCCTCCTTCTTCTGTTCCTCCTCCTCTCCCTTCTCCCCCTCCTTCTTCTTCTTTCAGCACCGCTTCCTCCTCCTACTTCTCCTCCTCCCTCTTTTCCTCCTCCTCCTCCTCTTCCTCCTCCTTCCCCTCCTCCTCCTCCTCCTCCTACTATCATCCTTCCTCCCCTTCTTCCCCGTTCTCCTTTT
>NC_051395.1:10817819-10845319 GCF_015228065.2 Penaeus monodon
GCAAAAGGGAACACCTGAGAACGCTTTTACATGCAAATTTAGCGTTTGGAAGAAGTTAAGGGTTGTTGTTGACGTGAGAAAAGAGAGGGAGGGAGTGAGGGAGGGAGGGAGGAGGAGGGAGGGAGAGAGGGAGGGAGGGAGGTAGGGAGAGAGAGAGATAGGGAGGGAGAGAGGGAGAGAGGGAGGGAGGGAGGGAGAGAGAGAGATAGGGAGGGAGGGAGAGAGAAAGGGAGGAAGGGAGGGAGAAAGAGAGAGAGGGAGAAAGAGAGGAAGAGGAGAAAGAGAGGGAGAGGAGAAAGAGAGGGAGAGGAGAAAGAGAAGGAGAGGAGAAAGAGAGGGAGAGAGAAAAAGAGAGGGAGAGAGAAAAAGAGAGGGAGAGATATAAAGAGAGGGAGAGAGAGAAAGAGAGAGAGAGAGAGAGAGAGAGAGAGAGAGAGAGAGAGGGAGAGAAAGGGAAGATAGGCAGACAGACAGGCACACAAACAGCTGCCATACGAATAGACAAGCAAACAGACAGACAAACAAATAGACAGGCAAACGGACAGACAGATAGACAGACAAATAGACAAGCATGCACGCAGACAGACAAACTAGACAGACAAATAGACAGACAGGCAGGCAGATATATAGAGTCACACAGACACTTAAAAAAGGAAAGAAAGAAAAAGAAAGAGGGAGAGTAGAGGATAAGTCAGACAGAAAGAGGATTAGAGAGAAAAAAAAAAGAAAGGAAGGGAGTGACAGAGAGACATGGGCACAGTTATCAAGCGATTCGGAACTTTTATCATCTAGAGGAGTTTTGTGCTGCGTCGCGATTCAGGCTGAATACTAAGAAGCGTCTGTTATACATGAGCCTTATGCATGAGCTTCAAGCGCCAGACCGAATGTCTTCACGGGTAGGGGGGAAGGGGGGAGGGGGTGGCGGGAGGGGAGGGATTGTCAGAAACATCGAGGATTCTTCTGTTGGGAACGAGGTGCGAGTGGCGTCTCGGTCTTTGCTTGTTTGGTGGTTTGGTGGTTTCTGGGTTCTCTCACTCACTCACTCAGTCGGTCATTCATTCACTCACTCACTCACTCACTTACTCACTTACTCACACACACACATTCTCTCTCTCTCTCCTCTCTCTCTCCTCTCTTCTCTCTCTCCTCTCCTCTCTTCACTCTCTCTCTCCCTCCTCCTCCTCCTCTCTCACTCCTCCCTCCTCATCCTCCTCCTCCATCTCTCCTCTCTCTCTCTCTCTCTCTCCTCTCTCTCTCTCTCTCTCTCTCACATCACACTACTACACACCACTCCATCACACGAAGTCAGTGAGGCGTACTCACCACTCACACACATCACTCCTCACTACTCCTCTCCTGCTCTCTCTCTCTGTCTTCTCTCGTCTCTCTCCTCTCTCAATATATCCACCTGTCCTTTCTCTCTCTCTTTTCTTCTCTTCGGTTTTTTTGGGCGGGGACTAGCACACGTACTCACGCCAAACTGCAGTGAGGCCGTGATGGAAATGGTTGTTTTATGATCAGTTCTCTAGGCACAGTGCAATCGCCTGACTTTTTTCTCTCTCGTAAACTGTCTTTAAACGTTACGATTTAGTTTGCGGGGCGGGGCAGCGGGTAATAGCCGGCTGACGGGTCGGAGTCTGATGATTTAAGTGAAATTGTGTGTATGAAGGTGTCAAGTGTACGTCACACGCGAAATCCATACCGTGGCATTCTTTACGACGCGTGTCTTTCGCGTATTTGGGGTGCGAAGAGGCGAGACGACACCGCTCGTCCACTCAGAGAGAAGGAACGCATAGCAGTTAAGGACTATGTTTGGGTTCTGCGTCTATGACACGGATGGGCAAATGGATTTTACGCGTCGTCCCGCATCGATGGCCAGGCAAAGAGGAGGAGCCGCTCGGGCCGGAGTCGCGGATTCACTCCAAGGGTCAGGTATTTCCCGCTCTTCTCCTGCGAAGCGACCGCTAGGGAAGTTGGCGAGGCGGCGGCCGGGATGTTCTTCGGAGCGACCGGGAGAGAGTTCGCGGCGACACCTCAAGGGTCATTTGTCACCTTTACGGGGCATCGTGTGGCGTCTCATTTGCGAGGAACGAGCTGGGAGTTGGCGAGCGGGCGTGTGACTTGTTTACCTGTCGGCTACGGACCCGAGGGGGAGGGGGGAGGGAATCGCTTGGCTCGTTCGTAAAAGTCCGGGCGGCGGGTGGCGGACGGAGGAATTTCAGCTGCGGGTGAAGCCCCCGGACGCACGTCGAGGTTGACGCTTTTGGCGATTCAAAATGCGCGACGAGTTTGTCATGAGGACTAAGAGCGCACCAACGGTGACGTGACAATCTTCGCTCTTCCGCATGAGTGACTTCCACAAATATGCACGCATACTCACCCGCAGATACTCTCTCTTTCTCTCTCTCTCTCTCTCTCTCTCTCTCTCTCTCTCTCTCTCTCTCTCTCTCTCTCTCTCTCTCTCTCTCTCTCTCTCTCTCTCTCTCTATATATATATATATTATATATATATATATATATATATATATATATATATATATATTATATATATATAGGTATATGTATACATAATTATATTAATATATATATTATATTATATATATCTATATTATATGTATATATATATATATATATATCATACATATATATATTGGATTATTATATATATGTATATATATATATATTATACTATATATATATATATGTATTTTCATATATATAGGTATATGTTACGTATATCATTATTATATATATATATATATATATATATATATATATAATATATATATATATATATATATATATATATTATATATATATGTATATAAACGGAAATATTGAGGCATAAGTATATACGTATGATTATATGTTGTGATAGTGTACACACACACACAACACAACACACACACTACACAAAAACACACACACACACATATATACATATATATTATTTATTATATGTATATTCTATATTTATATATATATATATATATATATATATATATATATATATATATATATATATTAATATATATATATATATATATTTATATATATATAATATATATATATATATTACTATATATATATATATATTTAGTATATATTATATATGTGTGTGTGTTGTGTGTGTGTGTGTGTGTGTGTGTGTGTGTGTGTGTGTGTGGTGTGTGTGTGTGTGTGTGTGTGTACACTATCACACACATATACATACATACTGTATATACTTATGCCTCTCAATATTTCCGTTTATTATCTCTCTCCCTCTCCCTCTCTCTCTCCCTGCTTACTTCCGACCCATTCTCTTGCCGAATTCTTCCCCCGTCCCAACCCAAACTTTCCTCCCCTCATTCCTCTCTCCCCCTTTCTACCGCCCCCTCACGCCTCATTCGTCCTCTCGCTAAGGTCTCGGCAATCTCTTCGTCGCCTCTCCCCCTCATTCTCCCTCTCATTCCGCCCCCTTCTTCCTCCCCCTTCCCATTCTCCTCCCTCCCCTCTTACCTCCTTCCCTCCCTTCCACCCTCCCATTCTCCCAAAAGCCGGACCTCGCATGGACGACAAATACGTGGCAAGGTAACACGAGACCGCAAAGGTGACATCACTTCAGCCTCCCTGGCCGTGGTAATTGCTGTGTAAATACGAGTAGGTGCCCTCCCTCGCCCTTATGCCATTCCTTCGCCTCTTGTTTCCTCTCATCCTCTCATTTTTTGCTCTTTTCCTTCTCTTTTTTTTGTCTTTTCGTTCTTTCGTTGTGTGTGTGTTTTTTTTTATTGTTTGTCTTTCGGGCTTTGTCCAAACCTTTTCTCGGTTCGTAGTCTAATTTAAGACATTCGTAATGGTTGCTTTTATACGCACACCCTCCTTCGCTCTTCGTCTTATATTACAGACTTTTCCCCATTTATCAGTCTTTTATCTGTCTTTTTGCTTTCATAAATTTCTCCTGTTGCCCGCCTCTCTTCTCCTCTTCATCTTGCAAAATGAAAAATACAGCATACTAAATATCAACCATAATATATCAGCCAACATATGCGCAAATACTCTGGACATTTACCCAAAAGTTAACATCTCTAGAACGTTAACTGTGCCTTAAAGTACTAAAAGGATTCCCTGTACGTAGATCCTCTCCTTCTGCGATGGACACCGATGGACACCCCAAGTATACCTGCGGTGTCCTTTACGTCCCATCGCTTCCCCGGGACGCTGTATCACCCCTTCCACCTCTCCCTCCCGCGGGGTCCCTGGGCGATGTACGCACACTACGCTTGGACTTTCTATTGCCTTTTCACTTGAGAAGTACTCTCTCTCTCTCTCTCTCTCTCTCTCTCTCTCTCTCTCTCTCTCTCTCTCTCTCTCTCTCTCTCTCTCTCTCTCTCTCTCTCTCTCTCTCTCTCTCTCTTTCTTGACTTTTGCTTTTTGATCCTGCCAATCTCTTGCCAATAATCACATTTTTATTGCTGATTTAGGGTTTAATAGTGTTATTATCGCAAGTCGCGAATCGCCCTTCCTGCCATCTTGCACTGCACTGAAGGCTCAGCATCTTCACAGCCTCCCGGCCGCCAGCCCAGCGAGCTAACCCGAGTCAGCCCCAAGTTAACCGTCCGCCTTCTCCTTCCATCACCGGAGAGCGCTGTCGTATTTTCCCCCGCGCCCCATATGAATTGGGACAGTTTGGATCATAGATTCTCTTTATTGCTCCGTAAAGCACAAGAAAGCAACGTAGATTCCAATAAATGTTTGTAGGGGCAATAATTCTGGGTGTTGCGGGCGGTGCGGCAGACTGTGGTGCAGCGGGTTTCCGCCACCGCCATCGCCTCGCCATAAACACAATAGGGAAAGGGCGGCCGCAGTCCCCTTCATTCTGTCTCGCCCGCAACTAAATTTACATTATGATTTTATGCCTTTCTTTTCCTTCTTAAACTTCTTTTTTATTCACTCTGTTAGTCTGTATTTTTTCGTTATCTTTTTTTTGTTCTTATTCTCTCTGGTCTTTTGTATATTTTCGCTTTCTTTTTCCTTATCCTTTGTTATGATATTTGTTTTATACTTTTATATTTATGTTATTACCCGCCTTGAATTGGACTGAACTTTTGGCATCCCAAAGAAAACTTTTAGCGAATTCATTTTGTCAATTTAGCGTGAAGGCGGACAGCGATGTGCCTGGCGTGTCGTCTCGGCCGGGCAGGGCGGCAGGGATGTGGCACTGGGCCTTTCCTATTGCAGACAGTGCCATCCTTCACCTTCGGACGTTTGTGAAACTCTTTCATGGATTTTTTTTCAGGGACGTTACTTTTGTTGCAAAATGAATGAGAGGGTAGTTTTGTTGAAAACTTTTTTTTTTCTTCTAAAAAGCCCCTTTCTCTCTCTCTCTCTCTCTCTCTCTCTCTCTCTCTCTTCTCTCTCCTCTCTTCCTCTCTCCCTCTCTCTCCTCTCCCTCCCTATCTCTCTCTCTCTCCTCTCTCTCTCTCTCTCTCTCTCTCTCTCTCTCTCTCTCTCTTCTCTCTCTTTCTCTCTTTCTCTCTTCTCTCTCTTTCTCTCTCTCTCTCTCCTCTCTCTCTTCTCTCTCTTCTCTCTCTCTCTCTCTCTCTCTTCTCTCTCTCTCTCTCTTCTCTCTCTCTGTCTCTTTTCTCTTCTTTCTCTCTCTCTCTTCTCTTCTCTTTCTCTCTCTCTCTCTCTCTCTCTCTCTCTGTTTCTTTCTCTTTCTCTTTCTCTTTCTCTCTCTCTCTCTCTCTCTCTCTCTCTCTCATCTTCGATTTTTGACATCACGGTTGTCATAAGTTACAACCGGCCTTTGTAGATTAGAAAGGAAGAAAGGAAAGAGGAAAGAAGAAACAAGAAACACGGAGAAGGGAAGGAGGGAAAAGAAGTAACCATACAGCTCGCATCTTTAAAGTTTCCGTGGCGGAGATAAGCCCTCGCTTAGAGTCAGTCAGAGGCTAGTAAACTGCGGGTCAGCTGAATCAGGTTAGCAGGTCTTCAAGGGGGAGAGAAAAGTTGACCTCAAGGATGCTCGATAATGTTGAAAAAGAGAGGGAGAGAGAGAGAGAGAGAGAGAGAGAGAGAGAGAGAGAGAGAGAGAGAGAGAGAGAGAGAGAGAGAGAGAGAGAGAGAGAGAGAGGGAGGGAGAGAGAGAGAGGGGGGGAGAGGATTTGTAGGTAAGAAAGGTTGTCTTGTTCTTTGAAACCCGATAAGGTCACCTTGCGGGATGAGAAACCACAAAAAGACTTAATAGGTCAATGAAAAAAAATGTACTTACAAAAAATAAATGGCGGAGAGATCCTGAAGATGACTCGGAGGAGAAGGATCGTCTGATTAACCTTTTCCGGCAAAGTTACAAGAAACGAAAAAAAGTAAAGGAATTTTGTTTATTTATATGGTGGTGAACAAAACACGAACGCAGTAGCGCACGTACAAACTGAAATAACATATAACCGAATAAGAAATGAATAAAGAACGACGTTTCGAGTCAAGCTAGACAGCCCATCCTCGGTTTTATCTCACTCGACAAAGCGCGATTTGGTGGTCCTTCCTTACTCTGGGTGTTTTAATTACGATGTGTTGATTAACTTTTTATAGAAATGATGCATATTTCGAATCTTCCTCTATTTTATGTTTGTTCTTTCTTGGCATTTCATCGAGAAGAAAATGGGGACTTTAACTATAATGGACCATTCAAGAAATCAGTATCAAATCAGTCGGTTTTATGAGGATGTGAACAGTTTTACATTTGTCTGTCTGCGTGTTTGTTGTTTATATATATATATATATATATATATATATATATATATCTATATATATATATATATATATATATATATATATATATAGATGACTGTATACTGTGATAGACTTCACATGATATAATGAAATTAACCATATGAAATCTTACATCCTCAATGAGAAAGTTTCTTTTCTGAATGAGCTCTCCCACGAGGAATGGAATCGATAGTCCATCGGATGCGGATAATGCAAGTTTTATGTCCCAGCTTCTTCTACTCCGTCCGATGCGGCGCGCGGGGTCACGGGGTCATGAAGGCAGCTATGAGCGCCCTGGCGATTCGATTTTTTTCTTGGGTATGTCGTAGATGTGTTGTTTGGTGAGTGCTAGTTCTGAGTAGGTATTACTGCTGGATATCTGAGCATGGAGAACTACTAAGGGGGTGGGGGGTATGTGAGTGGGTGGGTGAATGGGTGTGGGGGTTGTGTTTGTGTTTGTGTATTTGCGCGTGTGTGTGTGTGTGTGTGTGTGTGTGTGTGTGTGTGTGTGTGTGTGTGTGTGTGGTGTGCGTGTGCGTGTGCGTGTGCGTGTGTGTGCTGTGTGTGTGTGTGTGTGCGTGTGTGTGTGTGTGTGTGTAGGTGTGTGTCCGTGTCTGTGTGTGCGTGCGTGCGTGCGTGTGTTTAGTGTAGGACAGAAAGGCGGGGCCCACCAGTCTCTTTTGTCAACAGACTAAAAGTCAACAGGAAACTTAAGGAAACGAGGATGGGGATACTAACGTTTAAGTTAATCTTCCATGACCCTTATGACCTGTCGTGCTGGAGTAGGGGCGTGGCCAGCCGTCGCCAATCACGACCTGCACACTCCCCCCGCTCACGACCCTTGGGCAAAGGTGTATGGTTGAGGCCGTGCTAACCGAAACGGAGGGCGGGCATGACCCTTGGGCCGCGAGCTGGCACCATAACCTTTCCCGCGATACAGTATGTTTGTCGACCATTCCTCCGCGCACGTGGGTCGTTCTTCCGTAATATTTGTGTTTACGTGACTCCACATTTTTAACCTGCGTTTTGTCTGCTCTTGCGTGAATTACTTTCCTCCCCGTGCGTATATAACGGGACTGCCTATAAACACAAACATTAGGAGGATCCGAACTTTCCTTGAAAGGTTGTATCAGAGGCAAAGTAAAGGCTCGGCGAGCATGGGAAGTTACCCGGCGCCGCATTTGGGCCGAGAGAAGGTGAGACGAAGGAATCGCCAGACGGACAGAGGGTAGGAGGGGGAGGGGGCGGGGGGCGGGCAGAGGGGAGGAAGAAGGGGTAGGGAAGGAAAAGAGGGTCGGAGAGAAGGGGGAAGAAAGGGAAGCAGAGGTAGAGGGAAAAGCGCAGAGAGGGGATGGGGAAGGGAAAACAATAGATGAGAAAAGAGGAGAAGAGAAGAGGGAGAGAGAGAGAGAGTGAGAGAGAGAGAGAGAGAGAGAGAGAGAGAGAGAGAGAGAGAGAGAGAGAGAGAGAGAGAAAAGAGAGAGAGAGAGAGAGAGAGAGGGGGGGAGGGGGAGAAAAGGGAGAGGGAGCGGGAGAGGGAGAGGGAGGGGGAGAGGGAGGGGGAGAGGGAGCGGGAGAGGGAGGGGGAGAGGGAGAGGGAGGGGGAGGGGAGAGGGAGGGGAGGGAGGGAGGGAGGGAGGGAGAGAGAGAGAGAGGGAGAGAGAGAGGGAGAGAGAGAGGGAGAGAGAGAGAGAGAGGGAGAGAGAGAGAGAGAGAGAGAGAGAGGGAGAGAGAGAGTGAGAGAGTGCAATACATTTACGGCCACATGAATGGGAATCTACTTGCAAGCATTGTATACAACTCAAAAAAGGGGTGAGATGGAGGAAGTCCAGCAAGCCATAAGATGAGGACCTGCTCTCTGCCCCCTGCCGTCCACTGCGGCCTCTGCGCTCCCTCTGCCTCACCCTGCCTCACCCTGCGCTCCCTTTCCCTCACCCTTGCCCCTCACCCTGCGCTCCCTCTGCCTCTACCTCATTTTTGTAAACCCTATCTTATGTTTATCTAGTGTGAATGATAACTATGACAAAACACTGAGAATGATAAGGGGGAGAAGTGATGATAATGAGAGTTTAATTAAGTCGTGACAGGATTAATGAGAGTGGTAATAACTACCATATGAGTAATGTAATAAATTAATGTATTGATACTGATAAGGATAAAGGAAAGTGATGATTTTAACAGAGATGATGATGGTGTTGAAAATGAGGATGCTAAGAATGGGGATAATGATCATAGGAACAATGTAAACAAACACAAAAAGAAAGGGAAAAAAAAGTAGGAAAATAAGAATAAGGCAGAAGTTGGTATAAAGAGAACACCCTCCACACACATCATAAACAATTTAATTAGATCCCGGAGGCTAATAGGGGGGCGGGAGGGGAGGGAGAATGAAGTTAATATCAAGAAGATGTTGACGAGCGGCGACGCGTGTGGGTATAAAGAACGGTGGCTGCAGGCGGGTATTTGCATAAAGATAAAGTCCGGCTTGTCTGCGGAAGGAGGACCCGGCACGTCAGCGGGCGAGAGGTAACTACAGGGAGAGCAGTGGGTAGGGCGTTGGGGAGGAGGGAATTGCTCTGCGCCGGCGGTAGGGTGGGGTTGGGTGGGGAGGAGGGGAAGGAGGGAGGGGGGGGGGTGATGGCGCTTGGAGGGAGGAAGGAGAGGGGCTTCTGTCTCTGTATGTGTCTGTATGTCTGTCTTTCTCTGTCTGTGTCTCTGTGTCTATCTCTGTTTCTCTCTCTTTCTCTCTCTTTCTCTCTCTCTCTCTCTCTCTCTCTCTCTCTCTCTCTCTCTCCTCTCTCTCTCTACCCCGGAGGGCGCTGAGGGAGTGTTAAGGAGCAGGTAATGGGCGCAGACCGCCGAGAAGTGCGTGGGAAGAATGTCGGAGGGATAGGAAGTGCGTTTGGCTGCAGCGGGGGAAGGATGGGTCGAGTTCGGGTAGACGGGAGGCAGTCCAGTCTCTTTCTCTGTCTGTCTGTCTCTTTCTCGATTTCTCATTTTCTCTCTCGCTCCTCGCTTCTCTCTCTCGCTCTCGCTTCTCTCTCTCTCTCTCTCTCTCTCGCTCTCTCTCTCTCTCTCTCTCTCTCTCTCTCTCTCTCTCTCTCTCTCTCTCTCTCTCTCTCTCTCTCAGCGGACGAGAAAGAGAGATAAAGAGAGAAAGAAAGAGAGAGATTTATATGTGTGTGTAAAGCTTAGGTTATTGTTTTCAACCGTGAGTGTAAATGAAAATAATAATAAAGCAACACCATTTTTATTATTATCATTTGATCTTAATAAATCACAATTTATAACAAAACACATTAACACTCAGCCAGGAATCGCTAACAAATCACCCAACCGAGCCTGCCGCATCTTTTTCCAACGAGCTAACGCTAAACCTCGACAGTTCCCAAATAAAACCTCTTTTCTTTAATCATCACTCAAGCTCTGAAGATATCTACACACGTGCGCCGGGAGGGACACCAAGGTCGAGCGCCAAGTCGATCACAGTCGATCACGGCTCGAGGAGGAGCTGCAGTTCGCGTCCAGGTCCTCGACCCTACTACACCCCGCGGTCGTGCAGCTGCCGGATCAGCGGGTCCCAGTCCTCTCCTGGCGGGGAGTTAGGCGGTAGAGTTGGCTATACGGGAGAGAGAAAAAAATCATGTATCCGTCTTTCTATCTGTCTTATTTTTTGGTTTGTCTGTCTGTCTTTCTGCCCATCGGTCCACTTGGCCACTCATGTATCTATCCTTCCTTCCTTCCTTCCTTCCATCCACCCTTCCTTCTTTCCTTTCTTCCTTCCTTCCTTTGATCCATCCTTCTATCCATCCACCCTTCCTTCTTCCTTCCTTCCTTCCTTCCTTCCTTCCTTCCTTCCATCCATCCATCCATCCATTCATCCATCTATCCATCCTTCCTTTCTCCTTTCTTCCTCCTTCCTTCCATCTATCTATCTATCTATCTATCTATCTATCTATCTATCTATCTATCTATCCATCCATCCATCCATCCATCCATCCATCCATCCATCCATCCATCCATCCACCCACCCACCCACCCATCCATCCATCCACCCACCCACCCATCCATACCCCTTGTTCTAGGGCAAGTGGATACGTACCCGTCACAAGACAGACTGACACAGACGCGCATCTTCCGTCCGGGCACATCCACCGGGCGGCGTGACCCCACAGGGCAGTCCTCGGGGCCCAGGTCGCGAGAAGAGTCGATGTGCATGAACGGGGAGGGCGGAGGCGGCAGCGTCTCGGGGTCAGGAAGAGCGTTGTCGGTCACACGTACATCTGGAGGTTATATGTACACAAATATATACGTATACATGTGTATTTCTGAGATTGTACACGTGTAAGTGTACGTGTACATGTTTGCGCGCGTGATAATCGCGGTCTGTCTTCATAAAGATTTGCATCAGACAGTATATATTATCCACAACTTGTTATCAGTTGTGTATAATAAAAAGGAGAACATAAACGCAGGCTGATACTCACAGAACCAGTCGAGGTCCTCCAGCCTGGCGAGTGCCGCCGCTAGCGCCGGCAGGCTCTGGAAGTCCGTCGAGATCGTGAGCGACGTCACGGACGTCGGCAGGAGCTCGGCCGTGGAAGCCGAAACGAAGCCTTGGCAGCTCGTCACCTTGCAAAGGCTTCCGGGTCCCGTGAGAGCCTTCAGGTACGAGGCGCCTTCGCCTGAGCGTGAGGAGGTGTACAGGTCGACCTCCACGCTCCGCTTCGCCAGGTCCTCCAGCGCTGGCTGTACCCGGCTGGGCGAGGGGTTCGAGTCGAACCACAAATTCATCCTTCTCGGGAACCACCTGGTCCAGCAGTAGGCCAAGGCCGTTTATCATGTCGCCGGTAATGGTCCACTGATCGCAATTTTTCAATAGCCAGACATTTAATTTAATGACATCTTCATCCTGGTTAATTTCTTCTATGATGCAGAGAAAGTAATCAGTGAGGTCGCGATGACTATCTCTTATTTGGTTTGATAAAATATCGACTGCTGTCTTAACAATAGCCTTTGGAACGGTCAAGCATTTCCTTTATGTGATCAAAGCACTGTCTAATCTCTGTCAGTGTATCTTCCAATGTGATTGGATCAGTCCCTGATAGGCTTGCAGCTTTCTGTAACATTTCAAAGACATGTTCCTCATACTTCACCAGTCTTTCCTTTGTACCCATGGGTAGCCCGTAGTGGACTAAGCCGATGAGATGTTCCAGAGTATCGCCAGGAGTGTCCCAGACTTCCCAAGACTCAGCCAAGCCACACCTATTCTGGAGCAAGAAGTAGAGTAGCTGCATATCAAGCATTTTTGGCTCTTCCCCCGTTTCTATTTTTTCCTTCTGTTCATTTTCGAGGAATACACTCTTCCACTCCCTTTCCACAGCGGAAGTGACGGCCGTCTTGATACAAGGACCTCCTTTCTTGAGCCACAGAAACACTTTTGCCAGAGCGATTCCACCTTTATTCTTGCCAGCCATATGTACTAGCAATGCATTCAGAAGCTCCCTTTTCGGTGTCTGGCTTGAAGCCGTGGCACGGTGTTCGATGAAGAAACGGTTGGTCGTATTGACAATATATTCCAAGAAGTTTCCAAAGTTCACCCACTTAAATTTCCACCAGACCTCTAGCTGGTTTCAGAAGCTCCACCTATTTATTTTGAAATATATATTTTTTTAACTCTGGAAAAGTAAGGCAATGATGTGTTAATGATATGCAACTGTACAAGGCCTTTAGTACACGTGTGTAATACAGTAGTTTTTCACAGTTATATATGCCATAATATATGTATAACTGTCGCGATAGGGAATCCCTCCAGTTAAGGAAAATATAAAAGTTCTCATGGTTTTCACATCCTGATGTCGCAGACCTGGAGCAAATAACATCTCGTTAAATAATTGTTAACTGATGAAACTCAAAGCCTGGTAGCACCGAACACTTGAATTAATTCATAATAAATCCCCAATCATAACGTAATTGCTATTAATTGTGACTATTATATCCAATTCGCATTTTCTCATCAATGCAATAACCTGCGTCTTGCACAAGCAGAGCACAGTCATCGAAAATTAAGATACCCGATGCAAATTTTCCATTTCACAGCAAGAAAAAAAAATTGCCTTTCATATATAACAATCAGAATTGGCTCACAGCGACGCACAGAACAGTCTTTCTTCTTCCTGGTGCTCTTCAGGACCAATTACAAAGAATGTTTACAGTGAAAGACGGGGATGCTTGGGTAATGCCGAGTGTAAAGTGAGCTGCCTTGTGCGTAGACCCACTTGGCCGAGGTGGAAAATAAAGTATGTTGTGTAATACTAAAAGGGAGATATAATTTCGGAGATTATCCTCATTACTCTCATTTCTTCCCTTGCTTATCCTATTCTTAACTTTAGAAAGTGAATAGCATATACAGTAGAGGTGAACACAAAGAAACAAACAAACAAACTAAAGACACCAGGATAGAACAGAGATCGCTGGCAACGATTCCCTCTGTTTCCACATGTTGCACGTCCAAACATCTGTTCGGATGCATTAATGTCTCTCTCTCTCTCTCTCTCTCTCTCCTCTCTCTCCTCTCTCTCCTCCTCTTTTCTCTCTCTCACTCTCCTCTCTCACTCTCTCCTTTTTCTCTCACTCTCTCTCTTTCTCTCACTCTCTCTTTCTCTCGCTCCTCACTCTCTCGCTCACTCTCTCACTTATCATCTCTCTCCTACTCTCTCTCCTCTCTCTCTCTCTCTCTCTTTCTTTCTTTCTGACTCACCCACCTACTCATTCACTCACTCACTCCTCTCTCACTCTCACTCACCCACCTACTCATTCACTCACTCACTCACTCCTCTCTCTCATCACTCTCTCACTCACTCACTTCTACTCACTCACTCACTCACTCACTCACTCACTCACTCCTCTCTCTTCTTCACCCACCTCTACTCATTCACTCACTCACTCCATCTCACTCTCTTCTCCTCACCACTCTCACTCCTCCTCTCTCACTCTCACTCCTCTCCTCTCCACACCACACCACACACACACACACACACACACACACACACACACACACACAAACACACACACACACACACACCACAACACACACACACACACACACACACACACACACACACACACACACACACACGCAACACACACACACGCAACACACACACACGCAACACACACACGCAACACACACACACACACACACACACACACATGCGGGGTGTATGCAAATGAAAGAGAGAGAGAGAGAGAGAGAGAGAGAGAGAGAGAGAGAGAGAGAGAGAGAGAGAGAGAGAGAGAGAGAGAGAGAGAGAGAGAGAGAGAGAGAGAGAGAGAGAGATTATATTGCTCTTCTGTTAGTCAGGTTTGTGTGCGTATTATCATAACGATGAACTGCCTAAACATGAGATATGTAAAAGAAAAGCAATTTTCTGATTGTCAGCAGATATAATGTGAAGAACACGAATGTGAGCAAATTGGAGTTTATATCGTATTACAATCAATATCGAATAGGCCGAAAGTAGCAAATTTTCTGTTCATGCGAATATAGCAGCACGGAGAATGGGCAGAGAATGCTTCCCATGAAACACATCAGAAATCTATGATAAACTTTCGGGTTGTCGGACACCGCCAGCTCCAGTGCCAAGTTCTGCAGCCGCTCGCAGTCAATCGCCACGTCGGAGGTGCTGAAGGTCACCAGGAGATCCTCGGCCCACACGCCCCGCTCGTGCAGTTGCCGGATCAGCTGCTCGGAGTCCCCTCCTGCCGGGCCATCGAGAGTTAGATACGTACGAAGCATAAGTGATAATCCAATACATGCATACATGCACGCAAAATACCTAGACGATGATAGCTTTTGCAGTACATCAGGTGTGGGACAGGTATTCCACTGTTGACGTACCTTTGATGAGACTAACCCCCATGTATGAGTACCGCCTTTCACTCGAGGGCGGGCACATCTGTCGGGCGGCGTGGCACCACCAGGGCACGTCCTCGGAGCTGAGGTTGCGAGGGGAGTCGATGTACATGAAGGGGCCGGGCAGGGGCGGCAGCGTCTCGGGGTCGGGGCGGGCGTCGTCGGTCAGACCCAGAGCTGTGGAAACGCGTGTTTTCTATTGTAGTGGCGTATTCTTTCCACTGATTTATTGTTATTCAATAATATTGTTGTATAACGAGCTTTACATTGTCATTAATAATTCTCGTAGTTTTCGTTGGTGAATATGTGCGGTTCTGCTTTGATTACTATGCTGATGAATTTCTTTTATGGTATCTTACACAAACACTTGTCAAAATTTCATCCAGTTCTTATCGAAAGACCTAATTATACAAATTGCGGTTATATACAGTACAATGTGTAAACAAAATACTGTCATTAGATCAGCTATCTAAAGAGAATTTCTATTTCCAGACCAAAAATCTGTGTTTAAAGTTTGTCAAGATTACTCTTTACGTCATCATTTGTTTATATATCTATTTAACTATACATTTATCTATATATAAATACATGCATTCATATATAAATATATGTTTACCTACCTTTCCAGTTCTTTTCCTCCTTCTGTGTGTGTGTGTGTGTGTGTGTGTGTGTGTGTGTGTGTGTGTGTGTGTGTGTGTGTGTGTGTGTGTGTGTGTGTGTGTGTGTGTGTGTGTGTGTGTGTGTGTGTGTGTGTGTGTGTGTGTGTGTGTGTGTGTGCTTGTGCACGTGTGGCCGTGTTCATAAAGATTTGTATTAACCAGTATATATTATCCACTTGTTGTCAGCCGTGTACACTTAAAAGGGGAACATAAACGCAGGCTGATACTCACAGAACCAGTCGAGGTCCTCCAGCCTGGCGAGTGCCGCCGCCAGCGCCGGCAGGCTCTGGAAGT
Source organism: Penaeus monodon (assembly GCF_015228065.2). Taxonomy (NCBI): domain Eukaryota; kingdom Metazoa; phylum Arthropoda; class Malacostraca; order Decapoda; family Penaeidae; genus Penaeus; species Penaeus monodon. The sequence continues at coordinate 10,833,441 of NC_051395.1, forward strand.
CCGTCGAGATCGTGAGCGACGTCACGGACGTCGGCAGGAGCTCGGCCGTGGAAGCCGAAACGAAGCCTTGGCAGCTCGTCACCTTGCAAAGGCTTCCGGGTCCCGTGAGAGCCTTCAGGTACGAGGCGCCTTCGCCTGAGCGTGAGGAGGTGTACAGGTCGACCTCCACGCTCCGCTTCGCCAGGTCCTCCAGCGCTGGCTGTACCCGGCTGGGCGAGGGGTTCGAGTCGAACCACAAATTCATCCTCTCGGGAACCACCTGGTCCAGCAGTAGGCCAAGGCCGTTTATCATGTCGCCGGTAATGGTCCACTGATCGCATTTCTTCATTATCTGAACGACTATATCAATCACCTTTTTGTCTTGCTTCGACTCTTCTACAAGGCATAGTAAATAGTCAACCAAAATGCCCTCGTCACCGTCTGTTGATGGAGTGTCTTTGTTTGACAAAATGTCGACAATTTGAGTGACAATGGATTGCGGCACTGCCTCCGGCTCCGACTCGATAATGCCCCTCACTTGATCGAAGTATTGCTTGATCTCCGTGAGCAGCGCCTCCACGAGCTGCGGGTCCTTCCCGGAAAGGTGGCCAGCCTTCCACAGCATCCGGGCGATGCACTCCTCGAAGTCCGCCAACCTCTCCATCGGGCCCATCTCGATCGAGGGTCCGAACGCCACCTGGTGTATCAGGTACTCAAGCGTGCCGCCTGGGGTGGTCCACATGCACTCATCGGCATCAGCCAACCCGCACGTATTCTCCAGCAGGAAGTAAAGTAGCTGCCTGTCGAACGTTTCGGGATCTGCGCCGGATTCTATCTTCTCCTTTTGTTCATCGCTGAGAAATATCTCGTCCCACTCGCTTGCCACGGCGCAGGTGATGGCCGTCTTGATGCAGGGGCCTCCTTTGTAGATCCACTGGAACACCTTTGCCAGCGCCACTCGCCCTTTGTTCCCGCCGGCCAAGTGGGACAGTAACGTGTTCAGCAGTTCCCGCTTCGGTATTTGGCCGGCGACCGCGGCTGGGTGCTCGGGCGAGGAAACTGCCGGACGTATTGACAACATATCTAAGGCAGGCGAGTCGCACGATCCTCAAGTGCCCGGGCTTTCTTCAAGGTCCGCCACTCCCACACGCAAAAAAATCCCAAGCAACAATTTCTAGGTTGAAATACTTATATCTATTCTTCGTGCGAAGATTGCTTTCTTCTTGAATTGTCGTTTATTTTTCTTTCTCTGAGGAATGAAAACGAAAAGCACGTTACGACCAGACACGCACGCAATACGTGTGTACATACAGTAAGTGTATGCCCCCCCCCCCACACACAGATATACTTACCTACCTACCTGCCTTCCTACATACATACATACATACATACATACGTCCGTATACATATATATCTCTGTGTGTGTGTGTGTGTGTGTGTGTGTGTGTGTGTGTGTGTGTGTGTGTGTGTGTGTGTGTGTGTGTGTGTGCATGTGTGTGTGCATGTGCGTGTGCATGTGTGTGTGCGTGTGCGTGTGCGTGTGCGGTGCGTGTGCGTGTGCGTGTGTGTGTGTGTGTGTGTGTGTACACATATATATATACAATATATACATACAGGCCCCAAACACTAGGAATGTATGTTGATTCTTTGCATACTTCGAAGTTTAGTGTTAGTTTTGTTCGAGATTTGATGAAGAGAGCGAGGCAAAAATGTGCGTGCGGAATAAAATGCCATGTGCAAAGAATAAAATTGCGATCACCTTTAGTAATGACTAACATGTTATCATTTTCTGTCACCACACATCGCCCAATTGCTATGTGAAAAACAACAACATGCATAGCAAATTTGCAGTGGAGTTAATTAAAGCCATCATGATTATTAAATGACACTGTTCCATTGAAAATTACTTATTTGTCGCTGTGAATTCACTCACTCTTGCGCAGACAGCAATGAATTCTTGCAATAGAAAACGAGAATTCCCGAGGTATGCATGGGTCTCACTTCATTTTCTTCGTATATTCAACACTAATTCACTTACTGTGATCTCAGGTAGTCGTTCACTAATTATTACACACGTTAAGAAGTTCACTGTATGTGCAGAGAAATGTCTGCTCTTCTATACTGTCACATTTGTTCTCCAGCTGTTCAACACTATCATACTGTACATGCACTGGGAGTTGAACTGAGCAGACGGGAAAAAAGTTACATCATCTTACATCATAAAGTTTCCAAAGGTCGTCAGAGTATTCAGTGCCAACTATGACGCACAGATGTCAGATTTCTGTCGCTGGTAGTATATTTATTGATGTTCTCCTTAATGCTGGTATATTTGGTGAAAAGTCGAAAAATCCTTGTGTTTTTTGGAAAAAAGGAGAGGAAACTTCCAACAACAAATAAAGCCAACATGGCAACTCCTCTTGCCATTTCCGCAAGTCGCTTAACCGACACGTGTTGAACTGACCAATACACCCAGTTGGTTACACGGTCGAAATGCATTGGTGTTATAGCACATTCCTTGCCATAAAATTGTGTTGCATGAGGCGTGAATACACGTTTCTAGGATGTGAGAATGGGTATATTGCTCAAAAGCTACCAGAGAGTGTGTGTCTCGGCTTGACTAAATGAAATTCCGAACGCATGATCACATGCGCCGTACATGAATTTAATCTATGTGTAAGCGTCCGGGTGCAGCCCCCGTCTATATGTGTGTTGTCTTCAGGTTTTAAGTAAACAAAGCCATTCCGCTCTCGAGACAGCGCTGAGCCTTTTGTATATGTACATATATTTGCAGTTTTAATGTTCCTTGTCTTTTTTCTTCGTTTGTTTCGTCTGTGGCTGTCACTGCATCATGTTGCTACCGGATTATACAGCAGTTTTCAGAATTAAATGCATATTTTCTCCCCGGAAGCACAAAGTTTCGGGGCGAGATTTATTTTTTAGCCAGACTCTGATGTCACTTTGACAGGTTCTCCCGCGGCGACACAGCTTCGCGTCATGATGGATGAGGATATTTTCATACACTTTTACCAGAGATTTAGAACTCCTCAGGGATCTCTTCCCCCTTCCCTCACCCCCTTGCGCCCCCGCCCTAGGAGCCTCCTCTCCTGCCCCGGGGTCCTCCCCCTCTGCGCCTTCATCCCGTGAACACTCAAGGGGTTCTGGGGCCATTAATCTGTTTTGTTGATGATGTTATCGCGTATTTACCGGCACATGATCCAGAGGAGGGGGATGTCCCAGGGCGCCAGAGGGGTAAAGGGGATGGGGTGGTGCACCCATCAGCATGCCGTGGAGTGGATGGATTGGCCTGCCCGTGATGGATGACAAGGAATGTTAGGGAATGTTTTGGACCAACTTCTATCGTTGCGGCATTCCTGTTGAGTATCGTTTTTTTTTTTTTTTTTTTTTTTTTACGGTGTTCGAATATAGATGTCATCGGTGTTCATTTCAGATTACTTTGCGTTTTCATTAGTTTTGTTGTTTTTATGACCATCGCCACTTATCAGACGTATTATTCCTCGGGCCCCACGTTCACAGTCTCAAAACCCGTCATGCTGGATAACTTAATTGGCAAACATGAGTGTTGTTTGCACAGACCAGCAGTCCCGAGTCCGCCATGCGTGCCCAACACAGCACCCCTAACCTTCTCGCCTGGTTACAGAGGTCAGGTTGCAGGTCATGTTAGCTTGACCCCCGCGCGCTGTGAGAGACATCTCTGGAATGCCATGAAAGATCTCGATCGAATCTGGTCCCTTTTTTCTTGCTAGTACTCTGTAGAACGATGATGTCCCTCCTCTGAATTGGCGTGCATAGCATCACAAGATACAGGAGCCGACACGCAGACATATCGTCGCAGATCTACTGTCTTGACCTTGTCTTACATCCTGGTGTGGGAACCTGAAGGCGGTGTGACCTTGCCGGCGCATCCATGGGGGCCAGCAACGAGGGTCAGGGGTGGGTCGTGGAAGGCCAGGGAGTCGTGCTGACGCTACCGAGGCTGCGCCATGTTTTCTAAAAGGAGGCTGTGCACTCGTGGGAGGGAGACGTCGCCAGGGGTTCATCGGGGGCGCAGGGGTGATTGATACGGCTTCCTGACGGGGAGGGCGAGCCAAGATGACCGCTAACGTGGCTAATGAACTGCTTGTGATCCTCCTGCTGTATCGCACAAGATGTTTTAGTGTATTCTATATGGTATCGATATCATTATCAGTATTATTATTTTCAAGCATATATTTTCTCATTACCAGCATATGTCGCCACGATTTTCTAACGATATGAATAAAACCGATGGATATCAAGACTCAGTCGACGCTACAACCAACGAAGATGGAAAATCCAAATAAGTAATAAGATACAGTAAAGAGTCATCCCAAATGATACCCATCGATGGTCTGCGTAATAAGCAGTGAGGGAACCGTACATTCGCCTCGTCATCCACCAATATTTAGACATGTAATCACTCGACGGCCGCCGCAGGCCAGCTCTGTGATGGCGATTAGTCGGTACGCGTACGTGTATTTATGAAATTGTGTGTGTGTGTGTGTGTGTGTGTGTGTGTGTGTGTGTGTGTGTGTGTGTGTGTGTGTGTGTGTGTGTGTGTGTGTGTGTGTGTGTGTGTGAAAAACATATTGGATGACCTGATCATAGTGCCAAGTGAAGTAACACAAACAAAGAAATGTAGATACGACTCAGTGTGAAAATGGAATGGACAAATTTCAATGCAAAGAAGAAGAAGAAAAAAACAACAACAAAGGAACCATCAAGCAAAGAGATAATCAAAACAGATAGCGAGATAGACAAGCTGTCGACGAGAGGGGCACACACACAAAAACAAAGACAAGGAATCACGTATAACACTGACCCTCCAAACTCGATTAAAATCCAATAGACGGAATACTAATGACAAAGACAGAGTAACTATACGAAAGACAGAAGGGCTATAAAAAAACGACCATCCATACCGAAATAGCCCTTATAGGCCAGCAATCAGTGCCGGTCATTGAAGGGCGCGGGTATATTACGGCAGGGCATAGCATCGAAAGGAAAAAGATGTCTAACCCTGATGCCCTGAAGGAGATGTCAGTTGATGGGTATGCAGCTCTGACGTCAGATGACCTTCAGTTTTTATCCTCAGTATCATCATCCGATAGTGCAGAGTAGATTATGAATTCAATATAGGTTTGATAATAATATGAGATGATAATGATATCGGGGGTAGTAATCTCGGTGACAAGTGGGATTAGAGATAATACGTGTACTTATATGGCAACGTCTTTCACATAGTTCATTGCATTATCCAGTTTCTCTCTCTCTCTCTTTCTCTTCTCTCTTCTCTCTTCTCTCTCTCTCTCTCTCTCTCTCTCTCTCTCTCTCTCTCTCTCTCTCTCTCTCTCTTCTCTCTCTCTCTCTCTCTCTCTCTCTCTCTCTCTCTCTCTCTCTCTCTCTCTCTCTCTCTCTCTCTCTCTCTCTCTCTTATGAATGTATGTATATGTGTGTGTGTGTGTGTGTGTGTGTGTGTGTGTGTGTGTGTGTGTGTGGTATGTGCGGTGTGTGTGTGTGTGTGTGTGTGTGTGTGTGTGTGTGTGTGTTTCTACATCTATATTTTCTAAAGATCAGTCAGTTCATCCATAGGCATCATGATGCTCCGCGAATCACCTTCATTCACGGCGAGCGAGTAACTCCCTGAAGCCGTTGATGTATTCATGCAACTCGGGATCATTTACCACCAAGACAAATGGACCTTTCCGTGGGATATGACCTTTATGTCTTAAGGACCTTTGATTTCACACGAAAATGTTAGGGAGGAGGGAGCTGGTAAGCGGGAGGGAGAGGAAGAGCCAGGAAGGGGGATTTATGGTTCGTCGATCTTCGTAATTATGATTTCTTCTAGCGTTGTTTTCAAGACTGTTCTGTTATCGGGGTTTGTTTGTGGTCTGTTACGGCGATATCCGTTTTGGAAATTGCCGCCGACGACGTAATTGCGCTGGCAGGAGTAGGCCTCCTTGTGTGTAATATAATTAAAAGCTGGACTTGATTCGCTTGTTTTCGTAGTTACTCTAGAGGACTCCTTTTTTTCGCATTCCTTTGTGCGCTGCGTCGACGGTTGAACGGGTTCGTGGGTCAACAACAGGAAATGTTTATCGCGGCGTTGCCAAGGCTGCCAGATATGAATCGCTTAGGCCTCCTCAGCGCCAGTTGGCTTTGAATTTACTACTGCCACTACTACTACTACTACCATTGATGCTATTGCTACTATTGATGTTACTACTACTACTACTAGTACTATTAGTAATGATGATGTTGATGACGATGATGATGATAATAATAATGACTGTATGAAGCACCAATTATTATCACCATCATTATATTTGTCAAAGATCCCAAATCGAGCTTTCATGTCCGTTTCCCTTTCAGCCCCAAGAAACCAAAAAAAAAAAATTCCCCGAGACTAAAGAAAGGCGAGCGATTCCCACGCCGTCGGGAGCTCTTGTTTAAAAGCATCATTAGCCAAAACCAGCAACGAGGGTAGTTAATACGTGATTAATGACCGAAGCGCAGTTGATGAATGGACGGCCGCAAATTATCCCCGATCGTCGTCCCGGATAGTTTTACAGCCATTTCTGGAGCCGGGTTCTTGGGAGGAATCGGCGGGCTTTATCAAAATCCTTTTACGATTCCGATCACTTACGAAGAGATGAATTGGGAGTTTACGACGGCCGGGGAAGATGACGGCCATTTATTTGACGTATTGTAGAAAGGTGAAGTAAAGGAACAATTCATACTCGTAAAACTGGTTGAGTTTTTATTTCTTTATTGTTCGTGTGTTAACAATAAGGCGTCGGTTTATTAGTCTTGATTTCGCCTGGAAAGGTAGCGGCTGTCCTGTCGGTTTCTGGGGTATTTACGGGAAATGCACAGTTTAGCGTGCAAACTCACATCAGCACTAGCCATAACAATGATATACAAGCTCGCTTTTGTGCAATTTCTGTAATAAATACCGCTATTAAATAAGATACAGTGACGTTACAAGACAAAAGAGAATGGCGGTCTGAAGTATCTTATTACCAAGGTAAACACAGGTAATTAGTAGAGTAAGAGGCTGTGAACCGCGGGTAGGCCTAGGGGCGCTTCCTGCCCCGAGGTTGGCGACATGCGGCTGGGTCTCGCACTGGTAAAACAATTAGATATGATGTAGTGGGATGTAATTCCCGGTTGTACGGTACCCCCAGGACTGCTGGAGGGACGAGGAAGGGAGGGAGAGGGAGGGGAAAGGGAAGGGAGAAGAGGAGGGGGGAGGGAGAGGGTGAAGGGGAAAGGGGGAAGGGAAAGGGAGCTCGGGGAATGGAGGGCTCGGTCTGACACGGATTGTGATCAGAGGAGACATGAAGAGGGGGGATTCGTAAACCTGGGACAGGTCGGACGAACGTTTTACATTCGTCCCTTAAAACCTTCCCAGGATGTCTCCCGACCCGCGTGGTCTTGCAGGTTTGTCTGGTCTTCCCCTCGCTGGCGTTTTAATGTGGGTTTTATGGCTAGTCTGAAGGGGGCGGCGTCCTTGTGGCTGATTTCGTCTTAAATGAATAAAATGAAATCAGACTTGAAGGACTCGTGGCGTGCCTCGCAGCGCCAGATGTGTGGCCGGAGCCTCTATTGTTGGTATTGGCTGAAGCGCCGACAGGTAGTTACACCGGGATTGTTTTCCTTTTCAGCTCGGTGATGGAGTAATGTGATTTTCTCCTTCCCGCCGACGGAAACAAGACACGGTGGTTTTCTTGATCTCCAGTTAAAACATGGCCGACCTTTAACTTCGCTAACCGCAGCTGCGACGCGCTTGAAAAATAGTCTTAAATCTTCCGAAGAATTACATGGCAAGATAAAGTTCCAGGCGCGCTGACCGCGGCCTCCCTTACCGGCTTGTGTTTGCGGAATCCCACAACAATCACGTTTGGAGAAGAAGGGGCTGGTTGAATTTTTGGAGTTGAGGAGGAGGCGCAGCTTGGTCGAGATGATGTGTAGCGCGATTATATACGATTTCCTGTAATGATTGTCTGGTAAATTTCCGTTATAATAGCTCGACGGCTTGCTGTAACAATGACACGATGGCAAATTATTAAACCAAGACGAAGATATAGTGTAACGGTAACACGATAATTCTTGAAATAATAATTTCACCATTTGCAACAACGAAACGATGATTTGTTCTAACCGTCACACGACGATTTTGCTGTATCAATAACACTCCTTGGATCAGATGGTACCCATGTCACTAAGAAGCCACAGAAGGCTGCCATCGAGACGTTGTATAAATATTAATTGTGGTAGCGATACACTCGATCTGTGCGTCTCTATGCAGCCATTCTTTATTTCTATGTTTATGCCAGGTTGGACTGCACGCGTGGGTTCTGTGCTGGGTAACATGATTAATTAATTCTGAAGATGCAATATGCAGTCACTGAGACGAGAGAAGGATGAAGGACTGGGTTGGCAGTCACGTTCGCTTCCATAATATCGAGTGATCGCCACACGTGTTAGTGGGGGGACTGATAATGCTAATAGCAATGGTGTATGTCTCTCTCATCCTTCTTTCGCTCTTTATCTATCTATCTATCTATTTAGCTTCCGTTCGCTCTCACTCTCTTCCTCTTTCCATTTCTTTCTTTTTATCTCCTTGAATCAATCTCTATTTATCTCATCTTCCGTCCTTCACACCTCTCTCCTTCCCTTTCTTCCCATTCTCCTATTTTCTCCTTTCCTTCTATCCATTACTCCTTCTCTCCCTCCTCCTTCTTATGTCCCACTGGGGAATATAACACCAAAATGAAGTCGTTTCAACGTGCTGCAAGAAATCAACGATTCATGATATCAGGAAACCTTTTGCAGACGGCCATCCGGTAAACAGCCATGCGCATGCGTGCGTGTGTGGGAGAGAGGGAGGGAGGGAGAGAGAGAGAGAGAAAGAGAGAGAGAGAGAGAGAGAGAGAGGGAGAGGGAAGAAAGAAAGAGAGAGAGAGAGGGGGGGGAGGGAGAGGGAAAAAAGAAAGAGAGAGAGAGAGAAGTAAGGGGACATTGTAAACATGAAGATATCAGAAAACCGATGATGGAAGTGATACGAAAAAAGTGGTCTTCTGTGTAATGTATATTTTTCCAATCTAGTCTGTTCACATGCGCCTTTGTATTTGTCAAGTATTATCGCAAGATCCTTAAAAGGAAGCTCGGTCCTCGCTCCTTTCGGCCGCGGAAAGAAAATCCATATCGTCATTGCTCTAGTTCAAAATAAAATAACAGTCTTCTGGTTATGCGACATAAAATAATTATTACTTATTATTATTATTATTATTATTATTATTATTATTATTACTATCGTTATTCCTGTTATCATTAATGCCAAAGCCAAATTATTAGCATTTTTAACATATTTATGATTATCACTACTATAACTTTCATTTCCATGATTATCTTGATTTCTAATGTCAATTTATTATCAATATTATTTTCATTTTTATTAATAACATCTTTATCGCTGTCAGCATTACATGTATCACCATTAATAATTGCATCTATCATCGCATTAAAGTTATATGTTAGTATTAAAAAGCAGTTGCTTCTAGCTCGAGCGTTTCTTGGCGGTATATATCGTTGAAAATGTACGTGAGAAAAGAAGGAATTATAGAATATTACATGTAATTCGAAAAAAATTAATGGAATTTTGGTTGTTGATAGTATTAGTAAGTTATCCAATATAAATATTCGATAGTAAGTAAGCAGAAGCAGACACAACCAGACAAAAAGGGCAAAAAAAAAAACAAAGCAGCAAATTTGTCGTAAATTTCCCCCGTTGAGGCTGCTAGCCGAGGCAGAGCGACGAAGGGGCTCGACAAGGCAAGGCAGACAGGGCGTACACTGAGCCATTGTGTATAGGGGTTGAGGGTGGAGTGTTAGACAGGGTGATCACTCACCCTCAGAGAGTGTCTGCTTCAGTTTCCCAGACCCGCCCGGGGTCGCCCTGCCCTGCCCTGTCTCGCCCCGGCACCGCTGAGATAGGGTTGTCCTGCACTCGGGGAGGAGGGAACGGGACGCCCCAGAGTGAAGGAGAGCGCGCGTATGACATTGCACTTTTTCCCTTATGCTTGATGCGCACAGGATCGGCTCTAATACAAGCCAACGTACGTTTTACGATCTACAGAGTCGACCTTTGTCTGCCGTGCGGCCGCAGTGCCCGGACAGCCTGACGTGTGGCTGGTGGTCAAGTTACTTGTAACAAGTGGCGTGAGCTTGATCATGTGGTGTGTCGAGTGAGATTAATCCACTCGAAATATCTTGATCGTTACCCCAGACATAGCTTGATTTACTGGAATCGCTAAGCATTTTTAATGACTAACACTCCTAAATCATTCCGCTGCAGATTGCAACACGGGTTTATCGAGCATTTCTCAAGAGGCGACAGCGAGACAGGAAGTATAGGATGGCGGCGACGCACTTTTTCCCGCGGAACGCCTTTTGGGAGCAGCGTTAATGTAGTTGGTAAACTCTGAGTTTTGTAGCTGAACTACGTGTCTCCGAGGGACCGACTCGTGCTGCCACGGACCCCGTCGACGCAAGTTATGCTGTTTCCCTTCTTTTGTTCATTCCTCTACGCGCGTATGCTTGCGAATTTGAATGCGTTGAATCAGATGAGCCGAAAGTTAGGTTACACATTTTAAAGCCGGGATGTAAACTTTTACTATCCGTAATATAGTCTTCGCTTGTTCGAAGATTCATAGTAGTATTCTTTTATCTGCGCGAGAAATTCGTTCCAGCAATCTGAGAGAATCTGAGAATTATTACTCATACGTTTGAGGTTATGTTGCAGTCATGCAATATTTCAAAAACCTCTTCGGGGAGCTTTTCGCAATTTCTTATTTTCAAAGAGCCATATCCTGTGATTTCCCAAGAAATGCAGGTCAAACCGTATTGTTCTGTTAAAAATGAGTCACCGGTATATTTGCCTCATTAGATTTTATTTGCGTCATTGACAGACTCGTCCATTCCCTACCTTCTGTTTTCCACCACACGTCTGAGAGGCGAAAATAACGGAGAGCGATTATTTACAGAGGAACCACCAGGCGCGACCCGTTACAGCCGGGGTGAAAATAGCGCAAGACTGTACGTCAGTGATAACATTTTCTGACTCCAACCCGGTGGAAAACACAACGAGGATTGCACCGTCGAAAAATGATTCATTTTTTTTACATCAGGGGATGTGAGACTAACTTCCAAAAGTGCCGACAGGAAAATTGGTATTTCTGGGTCTACGATAGCTCACTCAGGCGGGAAAAAGAGGATTTTTTTCTACTGTAGTTTCGAGAAAATCTGCTTTGCTCTAAGAGTGGGAAGTCATATGAGGGATGGGCGGTATTTCTTGGTTTTGTTTGTTTGTTTCTCTTTATGGATATACTTTGTGGCCGCTATATGTATATTTATTTAATACCTTTGTTCATATATTTCTGCTTTTCTTTCACTCTACTTCGGTGAGGTAAGGAAATAAGAAATGTCACTCTGCGAGCCACACAGTCATCCTTGCATCACACTAATGGCGCACGTAACTATGGCCACATGTAAAAAAAAAAAAAAAAAAAAAAAAATGGTTCCGCGTGTCTGTTTATAATTGGAATACTCCGAGTACAAATTCCATAAAGAAAAGTGGTAAGTGAAAGTGACAGCTAAGTTGACGACGCCCCCCCCCCCTCTCTCTTCAAAAAAAATACAGTTGTTATGGCGAGGTTTTAGAATTCCGCTTTTTTGCATCTTGATTAGTTCAGCGACTCTTTCGCAGAAGTCTCTCTGGAGGACTGAGGCGTGTTCATTCTACAGGGGTGGGCGTGGGGGAGGCGCAAAAGAAAGGAGAAATGTTTTAGTATTTTTTT
>NC_051395.1:10850319-10852819 GCF_015228065.2 Penaeus monodon
GATGGGTATGAGGAAGAGGGATGAGTGAGAAGATGGGTTTGGGGATGGGGAGACGAGTGAAAGGATGGGTTACGGGATGGGGTATGAGGATGGGTTTTAGTGATGATGGGTGAGGATGAGAATGGGTATGGGGATAGGGGGATGACTAAGAGGATGAGGGTATGGGGGGTGTTAGGTTAATAAGGGATGTTTGATAGGAGGGGGGAGGAAGATAGGGCGAGGTACGGAGCTGCAAATGCACTCATGTAAGGGGGGGAGAGTCCTAAAGAGAGAGAGGTTGAGTAAAGGGGTATGGGGTTTGCTGGCTGGCTAGAGGGTGGATATAAAAAGAAAAATTGTGAGGATTTGAGGAGGAGATTCAGCTGGGGAAGGGAGAAGGGGTTCGCTAACGGGGGGTGGGGGGGAGTGAGGGGTCAAGTGGAAATAAGGGGATTTACTGATGGTGTGCAGGGGGCTCGGGAGCGTGGGTTCGTAATGAGGGAATTGAGAAGGGGAGAAACACACGTAGGATGGGGCGTGGGGGAGAAGGCGCGAGGGAATGGCAAAATGACAAATTGCATGCATAAAATCCAATAGAACATGATAAGATATGAAGTCACGAGGAAACGAGAAAATAACAAATTGCTGAAATAGGAAACAATAGAATATGATTATACTTTTTAAAAAAAAATACAAAGAGATAGATAGATAGAATCGTACATATCAAGAGAGTACATTTGAATAAACAAAAGTAAAAAAATGAAAATAAAAAGACGAGCAGGGGACTAGAAACAGGAAATAAGAAAGAAAGGCTTGAGGGGGGGGGGGTATCGAGTCACCAGATCACACGAAGAAGACAAGGACAAGTATAAAGATACAGGGGAAGGTGGCAGTAACAGGAAAGTCAGAAGATTACACGTGATGTGGGAAACGCGGAGACAAACTCGAAGGGGGGGACGCGCAGACGCAGACAAATGGCGGGATATTCAAGGAAAATTACGCTAAAGTGATATGAGGAGCTGACAGCGGTTAGCGTGGGAGAGGGCTGAGGGAGAGTCGGGGAGTTCTGCGTATGCTATTCACAGAAAGAAAAGAAAAAAGAAGGAAAGAAAGAAAGAAAAAAACATGTTGCACGTTTTTTTTTCTCTATGGGGAAGGGGGAAGGAGAGAATGAGGATATAGGTGGTGATAGGAAGAGAGGGAGGGACGAATGAGGAGAGACAGACAGACAGACAGACAGACAGACAGACAGGGAGGAAAGAAACAGACACACAAAACTAACAATCGGACAAACCCACAGATAAACAGCAACCAAAACCAAGCAAGCAACCAAACACAGATACGCAGAGCTGTTAGAATCCCCCCCTCTAAACCCCCCTCCCCCCCCCCCCCAACCGCTGCACAAACACTCTTGCAGTAGCTTCGCCCCGGCCACCTGCGACACGTTCCCCGCACACGCCGCCCGCCATGATGAGCCTTGCCATCCCTTGAGGGGGGGAGAGGGTAAGGATGGGGCAGGGGGGAGGATGGGGCTAAGGGAGGGAGGATGGGGCTAAGGGAGGGAGGATGGGGCTAAGGGGGGGAGGGCAGAGGGGGAGCTGAAGAAGATTGAGTGGACGAGATGAGGCTTCGAAAGAGAGAGGGAGAGGGTGGGAGAGAGGATGAGGATGAGAGAAGGAGCAGAGGAGGGGGGAAGGGAAGGGAGAGGGAGAAGGGAAGGAGGAGGAGGAGGGAGATGTTAAGGAGGGGATAAGGGGATGGTAAAGTTAAGAGAGAGAGAGGAGGAGAGAGAGAGAGAGAAAGAGAGAGAGAGAGAGAGAGAGAGAGAGAGAGAGAGAGAGAGAGAGAGAGAGAGAGAGAGAAGAGAGAGAGAGAGAGAGAGAGAGACAGAGAGAGAGAAGAGAGAGAGAGAGAGAAGATGAGAAGAGAAGACACAGAAAAATGAGGGTGGTAATAGTGACGCTTCATTAAGAAGTCAGAACACATTTTATTATAAACCCAGAAAAGGAAGAGAGAGAGCAAAATAAGAAAAAAAAATAATGAGACTTAGCAACTCCCACTGAAGATAGAGCGAAGAAAAGGACAGATAGAAAAATAAATAAATATAAAGCAATATGGAGAGAGAAAAGAAAGCTCTATTAGTGGAGGGACGAAGGAGGGGCGCAGTGAAAGAGAAGAAAAAGTAGCAATGAGAGGCCGCGAGAGGACGTGGAGTGTTGCCTCTTCGCCGAGTGCATGCTGTTTTCTTCAAGACAAGATCAGTCAATACGACGCACTCAGCCAGGTACCTCCAATTATGCCTGGAGTGCGGCAGGAATTTTGAGTCGGATGCGGCGCTGGGGCTGCGCTAAATGCACGCGGGGAGAATCGGGGAGGACACGTCGCATTTTACGTATACGAACGTACCTACGTGCACTCAGACACAACGCACGCGCACGCACGCACTCATACACGCAGCGCAAGCACGTACGCACTCACACTCTCACACTCACTGTGTGTGTGTGTGTGTGTGTGTGTGTGT
>NC_051395.1:10860319-10875319 GCF_015228065.2 Penaeus monodon
CTGGGTCTGCGCTCTTTCTTCCGCGCGCGCGCGCGCGTGTGTGTGTGTGTGTGTGTGTGTGTGTGTGTGTGTGTGTGTGTGTGTGTGTGTGTGTGTGTTTGCGTGTCTGCGTGTCAACACCTTCGCTCGTTATCGTGAGAAATGAGATCGACTGAAGTTTTTTTCTTTCTTTCTTTTCTTTTCCTTTGATATTGTGATTTAATGATTTCTTAACGTTAAGAGGGTCGCTCCCAAAGGATTTCTTAGTACAGTTTGTTGCGTAAGAAATTATGAGTATTAAAGGAGCCCGTGATTTCCATTTGCACGTGCCTTACGCCCCTATAGTGAAGTGGGAGGAGATGCTTTGAAGACTTTAGAGCAAGTTCCTTTAAGGGCATCTGCGGGTTTTGACCCCCCCCCCCCTCTTAAGGGAACAATAATGATTTGTTTCCTTTTGATTTCAAGAATGTCAAACCAATTTTAAGTGCAAAAGAACGAAATAAGTAGACTTCATTGTTTTACGAATGACTCTTATTAATATAATAAACCTTTTCAACCTAGATAAATATACCATTTTTGTAGCTCATAGTATTACGGAACAATAACGATTAAAAAATGCATCTTTTGAAGAGAAAAAAATGAACACATGAATTGAAAAATACGAAAAGAACGAGGTGGGGTGGGGGAAGATGTTGCAAAGGCAATATAGTAGTAATAGGAAGCGAACTGTAGTAGCAGTAAAGTTCTAGTATCAGTTACATTAGTAATATGTGAGAGAAAAGGGGATTGTATTGTTGGTAGTACTGAATGTACTCGCTTTTGTATTAGTTGTAGCGGTATTGTAACAGTAGTAGTGTTGGTAGCAATTTTAGTAGTAGTGGTAGTAGTAGTGTTAGTAGTACTAGTAGTAGTGTAATAATAGTAGTAGTAGTAGTAGTAGTAGCAGTAATATTAATAGTAGTAGTTGTTGTTGTAATAGTAGTGTAGTAGTTTAATAAGTAGCTGTAGTAATAGAAATGAGGATGTTTGTGATAGTAACAGAAATGGATACTAGAATAATGGTGATGGGAATGATAATGACATTACTATTGATTGCGATAATCGTCATACCGATAATGCTGATCATATTGACAGTAATGATGACGATAACGATAATGATTATGACAGTAAGACAATAAATTTAAGAAGTTGATGACAGTTACAGGAATAGTGATGATAATAAAGTCGAGAAGGAAAGCACTGTTAGTTAATCCCCACAACCCAAGAATAAGCTGCGTCACCCCAGTGAGACTGACATCCCGTTTTATTCATCGCCATCGTCCTCCCACGATCCCATCATAACTCTTGGCCGATCAGAGGAATCCTGGAGTACGGGCGTCTGCAAAGGGAATTTGAATGCAAAAGGACTTCGCTTTGGGACCTGAAGGGGGAAAGGAACTGAGATTCGGTGGAAGGAGTTTCAAGGGATGGTGCGGGAGGCGAGGAAGAGCGGGGAGAGGAGTGAGAGGAGGAGGAAGAGGAAGATAAGAAGAAGAATAGTGTGAGGTTGGAGGAGGAGGAGGAGGAGGAGGTGAAGAATGGAGAGAAGAAAAAGGAAGAAGAGGATGAGAGATGAGAGGAGGAGGAGGAAAAAGAACAAGAAGACGAAGAATATGAGAAGGAAGAGGAAGAGGAAGCTGATGGAATAGGAAGAGGGGGTGGGGGAGGAGAAGGAGGAAGTGGTGGTGATGGTGGTGGTGCATATGAGGACAACCCCGCCCCCCTTCTCCTCCACCTCAAGGGAGTTATTTCAGCTTCACAGAACTCCGAGATCATAAGGAAGCCAGTATTCGGTGAACTTAAAGGTTGTGACTTTTTGAGGTTTTGAAGATGAAGCAGAGAAGGAGAGAGAGAGAGGGAGAGGCAGGTCAAAAGACGAAAGGAATTCAGAAAAAAAGAGACAAAGAGAAGGGCTAAAGCGAGAGACACGGCGAGAAGGCGGTGGCAAGAGACTACCCAGAGAAGACCCACCTCGAGGGCGCCAGACGCCCACCTACGAAGACTCGAGGATGTTCTCCTTGCTGTGTCACCCTCGGCCTCGGCCAGCGACCTGCTTATGGTCCGTCCCAGCAGCGGATCCCACCCGCGGTCCCAGCAGTTAGACCTGTCCCGCAACCCCGCCCATTCATGCAGCCTCGCCCACAATCGCAGTCTACGCCCATGTCCACAACATCTCCATCTGTTTGATCCAGCCTTGATATTGTCAATGCTTCGTCATCCTGACCACCTGCCACTTTAAATGGAACTGCTATTTAGGTGCCAAAAGCCCGGCGTTGAGCCTGTAGGTTGTACATTAATCCAGACACCTTAATATTGACACTAATTTGGAACTGATGCATTATCACTGCAATTCGAATTCCAGAGTAGTCTAACGCAATGAACATGTAGCGTGATAGTCATGATACCGTAATAGACATCATAAACGGAACGCGAAAGCAACAGCACTATGGAACTGACACCATGAAATTGGCACGGTAACTCCAGACGCCATTAATTAACCTGGCACTCCACGGGCTAGCAGGCAAAAGCACCCGCCCCGATACACGCGCGCGCGCGCGCGCACACACATCTAGGTTATCTGACAATTAGCTGACCGTTTGAGCTGTGCAAGTGGCACTCTGGAGGGCCGCCGTTGCAGGAGATTGAAAGATGACGACTTCCACTTATTCCAAGTTGGCGCCGACTAATGAGCTGTGCAAACGTTTGTTGTTGTTGTCGATCAGATGTTGATTAATGAATTCACAACTTCACATTCAAACACTGAATCGCAGAGACGGTTCCAATAATACGTGTACACAACCGAGTGGAGATCAGTAATAAAATTAATACCAACTGTAGCGGTATATTGATTTTTATAGACTTATATTGTATGGACCTTTACCTAAACTCCCATCCAAAGCAGATTTCCATACATAATAAACATTCATTGTCTCACTGATGGGATAATTTGCGGGAACATCAAGCTTTGGTGAAGCAAACGGCAAATTCCCCTCGACCGAAAACAACGAACAAGAGCCGCGCGAGGAAAAGCACGAGCCGTGACGAAAAGCATCCTAATGAAGAGAGCGAGCAGAGCAGGGGAGGCGGCCCGGAGTCAGCCTCCCTTGCCGTAGGGAGAAAAAAGGGCGTCCGGTAATTAGTCGACTAGCATTATGAGATGCGCTTTGCCCCGTTCTGCTCGACGAGGAAACGGTCATTAACTCTGACAGGCCGACGGTCGGGTGACGTGCGTCTGTCAGTCAGGGGAAGCGGGCAAGGGTGGAGGCGGGATTATGTGGGCGGAGTTAATTAATGGCAGAGATGGAAAGCTGGCTGACCTTACTTAAAGAGCGGCCCTTCGAGGAACAAGAGGGGAGAGGTCGTGAGGGCAAGCAGCGGCGGTAAAAGGATACGGTTTTGATTAAATGGACAGTTGTAGAATGGCTGTGTAACGAGATGAGCGGAGGCCTCGCCCGAGGGAGGACGCCGGTACAATGGCTGCGGTGGGATGAAGTGGCGCTTGAATAATTCAGTTGTCTTTACACGCTGACCTGACTGGAACCCGGGACGATGAAGGGAAATGGTACATTAAATGGATATTTACCAAATGAAAAATGCATGGAGAAAATACTATAAAACAATATTGATACAAAACAAGAGGATACATCGCGCACGCTCAGTTCGAGCGGAAGTTGGAAGAAAAAGAAATAGATCTTCTGTTACGTGGAAAAGGTCAGGAAATCAGAATGACCGGCCGATGTGCAAGGAGACTAGGGAAAAGGAAGGTCAGGAAGGCCTTTCATTTAGATGGAAAGGTCAGCAGACGGAAGAAATAATTGGAAGAAAAATATTTTTTAGGTCATTTCCGAGGGAAAATAATCGTATATTTTCGAAAGTGGTAGAATATAATAACGATTTGTGATTGTGCAGACCCAAGGAGTGGAGAGCAAGAACACATATTAAAAATACGTTCAGTTTAACATCAGATAGCCATAAATCCAAAGGTCAGCCGGTCAGGTCATCCTGGAAGAGCATAAGTCACAAATCTCTGAGAGTGTGTTGGGTCGGTGATATTCACAAAGGCCGGAGAGTAAGATGGGGTTTGAGGACAATGAGGAAGGGGCAGGAGGCCGGGTGGGTAGGAGGGGATGGGGCGAAGGACGTAACGAGGGCCCCTACTGAGGGCACAACCTCCTCTCCCCCCACCCCCCACCCCCGGGAAGTGGTCACCCAGAATTCCACGGAAAACCTCGTACCACTGACCTGACGCGGCTCTTTGCTCCTAGCCTGTTGGGTTGGTTCGTTTTCAGTGGGTATTTTATGTGCATTGTTATTATTCTTTTTTTCTGTCGTCCTTCCTCTCTCCTCTCTCTCTCTCTCTCTCTCTCTCTCTCCTCCCTTCCTATCATCCTCTCTTCCTCTCTCTCTCTCATACTCACTCCTTCCTTCCTTCCTTCCTCCTCCTCTCTTCCTCTCTCTCTCTCTCTCCTCTCTCTCCCCTCTCTCTCCTCCTCTCTCTCCTCTCTCTCCTCTCTCTCCTCTCTCTCTCTCTCTCTCTCTCCTTCCCTCCCTCCCTCCCTCCCTTCCTCCCTCCCTTCATGATAAATAAATATGATAAATAAACTTCAAAATAAAAAGAACTCTTTCTCTGTCTGTTCTTCATTGCCACCCCAGTGTAACTTGCATCGCTGCATACAGGTGAGGTAAAGAGTGGTTATGTAAAGTGCTGTGTTGTTTGTTTGTTGATTTACATAAAGCAAGCAGCAGCGCCAGGTTTGATTTAGACATGAGCAGTAAACGTCTGTCAATAATGTCTGCCCCCTCTCCCCCTCCCCCCGAAGCCTCCCTCCCCCGCCCGTTTGCCCAAGGCACCAAGCGAGCCGAGCCTTTCAGGATAATTTGTGTCTGAATTCACCCTCCCCTTCCCTCCCTCCCCTCTGACTTACCACTCCCCTCCCTATCCCTTGCCACTCACACTCTTCCCTACGTTTGCCCTATCTCCTCTCTCGCTCTCCCTCCACTTTCTCTTTCTCTTACACTCCCAGTCCCCTACCCTTGCTCTTCTACTACCTTGTTCTCTCTTTCCTTCCTATCTCCTTTGCCCCCCCAGCCCCCCTCTCCCTCACCTCTTCCCTCTTCTATCTTTTCCTATCTTGTCCCTTCCTTCTGCCATCTCCTCTCTCTCTCTCTCTCTCTCTCTCTCTCTCTCTCTCTCTCTCTCTCTCTCTCTCTCTCTCTCTCTCTCTTCTACCCTCCCTTCGCTCTCCCTCTCTTCTACTCTCCCCTACCCTCCTCCTCGCCTAAGTCCTCCCTACACCACCCTCTCCTTTCTCTACCACCCCTTTTCTTTACCCTCCCCTTTTCTCCCCATCCTTCATTCCTCACCTCCCCTCCCCCTTTCTTGTCGCCCCCCCCCCCCCAACTCGACTTCATTAACATAAAGATCCCGCACCAAGTCGCATATAACACGTCCCGCCGGAGGAGAGCACGTGGGCCAAGCCGTCAATAACGCAACCTCCGGCTTTTATCGTGTTAGCATGAGTGATTTGGAGGACTTTACACCCACAGCGGTGTGTTTCATCTCCAGTTGTGGATGGAGGGAAGGAAGGGGGTGGTGGAGGTGGGAGAGTGTGGAGAGAGGTGGGAGAGTGGGGAGGGAGGTGGGGGTGGAGAAGGGGGTGGAGGGCGGGTATTAAGCCGTAAAGGATATAGTGGCGATGGAGATGCAGGGGCTTGTATGGGGATGGGGCGGTGAAATTTGTCGGATGGTCAAGAGAAACGTGGATAGTCCTTGAGAGCAGTGTAATTATGCTAATGCGAAAAATTTTGATGAATACACCGACACAAATACGGATAATTTTTTTTTCTTACCTTTCCTTATATTTAAAAAACAAATCAAGCATATTTGTTACGACACCATGTTGCAAGTTCAGCGTGGAATTAATGGAGAAAAGGAGAGGGGGAGAACAGGGGTTCACGCGATGGAAGCTGACCAAAAAGTCAACATTGTGCGATTCCCGCGTTAGACAGAGTGCGAGGGAGTGTGTGCGAATAGCAGTGGATGGGGTGCGGATAATGGCATTGCGAGGGGTTGGGAGTGAGGGGTCCGTCTAAGCGGCAGTAATGGGGGTGATTTATTTGGGACTGTGGTGCATGTGCGTGTAGGTGAGGGCGGGTGTGGAGGCGCAAGGTCTATATACTTATGTAGCCCTTGTGGAAGTGCGCGGTTGGTGGTTGGATACGTAAAGCATCAACAAATTGCAGCGGTGCAAGATAGTGGTGAAAAGATTGAGGTAATTTGATTCGATTTGATCTCCTGTTTTTCGATTTGTTGATTGATTTACGATGTCCTCTTACTATCAGTATCGTGTTTCTATAGCGTCTTTTAACATTTTTGTAAGAAATGATCTAAAACTTTACATAATATCCAGTATTATAAAGTGTTTATTACCCATATTTTAAAAAATCAGTTTATACGAGTAAGTCCTCAGCACACGGGGAAGTCAGACGCACAAGCAGCCGGCTGGATGCTTGGCGTGACTCACTTTCAGCCGAGTCGGTAAGCGTCGGCGCGCTTTGAGTTGCAAAAGATGTGACAGCCGGGCGGTCTAGGGCGCTCGCCGTAGACGCTGTCTGGGCCTGAGGAGGGGCGGCTCAGCGTGAGGCGGCGAGCGTGATGACGACTCCTCCTTACGCCGCTCTCCCGTGCCCCTTCCGTGCCCTTCCAACACCCTGTCCGTGACCTCGGTGCTAATCTTGCCCGTGTCTGTCCCCACCTCGCAATCCTTGCCCTTTTACAATGATTCACAGATAGAGGATAATTTATTCGTGTATTTACTACTATTTTTTATTATTAGGAAAAATAGTTTCATGGGTTCCTGCTATGTGTAAAAAATTAGGAATCACAGTCCTCATCCCTCCCCTTCGACATATGCGAAATTCTTATCCCGTCGCCATAAATGGACCGGTTGTTATGTTGCATCTAATAATGCATTTTGATGTCTCTATTGCGTAGTACAACTTTCCATTGTCTGGAGGATTTACTTTCACAGCTTCAAAAGGTAATAAAGTAAAAATAAAAGACGGAATGATTATGCGGTGCCTGCGCCCTCCACTTTCAGTTTGTGAGAGAAAAAGGTACTGTTACATAATGTCAGAGAGAAAATTTTCTCTCTATTATGGTGTAAAGAAAGAAACTATCACTTATTTAACCATTGTTATGTACAAGTGGAAGGAAGATTCAGTCGGGTTGTGAATTACCATCTAGTGATATGCCATTTAGTTAAATAGATTAATAATAGATGGGTAGCGAAACAGCGTATTCCGTACATTTCCCTTTGCCCGTGCACCGCTTCTTCGCTCCCTTCCGTTGCCCCCAGCTCTCCACCTGGCCTATCCCTTCTCCCGACAGGCCTTGTATGCTTTGCCCTTCCTTGACGGATTGTTATAAGCCTAGCAACTTCCCGGTAAAGAGGATGAATAAGCCACGAAACAGCGGTGAGGGTCGTAATTACCGGCCGTTCAAGAGGGAGGCGATGTGTGCTCGCTTTTCTTGACTTATGCTAATGTGGGTGGGTCCGTGACGGGGCAGAATCTTTATTGTTATTAATTACTATTCATCGAGCGGCCTTGTGTGTGCTGTACCGGGACGCGTCGACGACCATTCGGACTGCTGCCGGAGGAGCTGTGGCGTCGTCGTGGCACTAGCGATGAGGGTTGAGGCGCTGTGGTCTGCTCATAGGCTGCCTCATTTCGGATACGACTGTGGTAGCTATAGGCGTGCTGTGGTATATGTCAGGTCAGGTGGTAAGGGAAGACCTTTAATTCGAGTCAAATAAGCTGTGTCCCTATAGACTATAATATTCAGCGTGACTGATGGCGCCGAGAGAGAAAGAACAGTAGCGCTATGGATTTAGGAATGCTGTCCGGCGGCAACACGGCACGTAAAAAGGGAAAATACAAGTTTTAACCTAACTCGAGAAGCTTCCCCGTCTTTTTTCCGCTTCGTAATCAAGCATCGGAGATTGCTTCTATGAGGAACATAAATTTTCCGTCGGGAAATAGGTTTTTTAGAGGTTTCGAGACAGGGATTACAAGAGAGTGATTCATCATTCTGCCGTCGAGAGATCTCAATCAGCTTTTGTTTGGGGAAGAGTCGGTTCAGGCACACACACCTTCGTGGGCGGAGGGGTAGAGGGGGCGGGGGAATGGAAGAAATTCCTGGGTCTCTTTAAGCTTCTGCCACGCTGTCCGTGCGTGTCTAGAGCCTTTTTTGTAAACAGAGAGAAGAATTATGTACGGAGGCTAGTGAGAAAATATGAGACACAAGTTGTCCCGGTAGAGTTATAGATGGCCGCCGTGGCAAGCAGCCGTTCCCCCTATTCACCCATGATAAATTGGCAACACTGTGCGTTAAGCTTGATGGTGGGGGGGAGGGGGGAGGAGGGGCCCATTATCGATGAAATATGAAGTGGCGCCCTCCTTTTGTCTTGGAGGGTATTCCACTATCAATTTTATGGGGATATGCTTTTTACAGGCGATACGTTATTGATTCGTTCCCTAGAGGGAGGGGAGGGGGGGAAGAGGGAGTTGGATGTGACTTACTGAAGGGAGGGGAAGGGAGAGGATGTGCTTACAGCGAGCGTCTGATCAGATCGGGAAATGACGATTATCGAGGCGAGGCTTAAGGCAATTCACATCGCGACGAGCTCTTTGCTGATTACTCTTCACTCTCAACATTCGCTGATTCACCCTTTGGCTTTTTGTGTGTCTTTCCAATCCTTAACTAATCCAATATTTGACTGTCTTTTTTTTCATTAGCCGTTGGCATGACGTTATTATTTCCGCGATGAGTAACTTGTGTGGGCTTTCTTGCTCCCTCAATCTGATTCACTGCCAGTGATTGCCATGGCACCGTCGGCTGACTCACGGGCGCTGAGTCACCTCCCTAGATGCAAGCCCAAAACAAGGGCCTCAGACCACGAACCGAATGCGGGAGCACAACTCACCAGCACGCTGTTTAACTTGTTCATAACATGCGGTTGACTCATTAAGGCCACCGCATGGGTCACGGGACGGGGATGGGGGGGAGCGTGTAAGGCATGTGTAGGGCAAGAGGCATGGGCGTGTCTTTTAATTAAGGGAAACTGTTGAAGTGTGTGAGAGATGGAGAAGACAGCCATCTTTTGTGGGTCGGATGGCGTAAAGAAATACACACACACGCGCGCGCGCGCGCGCGCTCACTCACTCACATACACAGTTTTTTATATCTGAAGGTGAAGTACAGACGGAAATAGCAAAGAAATAAAATCAAGCTCACGTTTCACATTGATGTCGGCTGTTGTGCTGATAAGGAGGATAGTGAAGAGGATAAAGTTAAGTGAAGATGATGTGCGCATTTTTGATAAGTGAGGGCTATGATTCACCGGTAAGATAAGCTAACTCGTTCACTAACACTAGTAATAGCAGCAGCGGCAGTCTTGATAGTGGTACGCGAAACATTAATAATGATGACTGGCGGTAGTAGATGTAGAATTTCTAATGGATACAGTAGAGTCTGTAGTTGTTATTGGTATCATCCTTCACGTTTCTTTATAGAGAAGAATGAAGTTTCCTGCACTTGCATAAAGACCCGCCCACTGACAGTGTCAGTGATCTTGATGGCCTCAGAGGTGTTGCAGCGATGACGTTAATGAATACGGTGACGGCTAGTGTTGTGTTATGTCGCTACAGTGACGACGGCGGCACCGGCAATGATGATGATGTTGACCGTCGCTTTCATGTTGATTCTGAGGTTTACGACTTTGCGACGTGCCCGGCTGATGGCAATGGAACCGAAAAAAAATTAAATGAGCTGTTGTCCAAACGTGGATGAAAAAGAAAGAAAGAAAGAAAGGCTGTAGGGCGTCTGTAATGGCTCCCTGGGCAGTGCTGGGTGTAACGTAGGCATTACGAGGCCGTAAGGGACCGTATGGGAAATTAGGTATTGGGAGTTTGGCCTCAAATTAGAAGTTTCGTTATCAGTATATTGCGGAGGCGCGTCGCGGGGCGTCGCCGGTATGGGCAGGTGCGGCGCTCCCAAGGGGAAGAAGGGCGGAATTATTGAGGCAATAAGGCGGGAAGACCAAGGTTCCTATGCGGGCGAGGGCGCTTGGACTGCGGACGTTTACAATAACCTGGCGGTTACTGTAAACAACTGTATGGCGTTGTTGCGGTGGTTATTGCAGAGGCGCTGTGCAATAGAGTTTGGGCGCGTAAAACTACATAGCAGGTGAACGACTGACTACTGCAGGGACTGTCCTAGGATTAATGTTAACGCTGGAGTCTTCATTTATTACTGATAATGTAATTGCTATGTTATTTGGGTTACAGATACAAGTTTATTGAGTCTCGATACAAGGATTTTTGTGTGAGATCTGACCATAAAGTATTTTCTCTTGGTTCCTGGCATTGATCGTGTCTTCAAAGTCCTTATGATATACAATCAAGAGAAACTGGTTTGTTTCGACATTGGTACATGTTATGTCACAATGGATACCGGATGACTAGATTAATTTTGTACATAGTTTGGAGTTCGGGAGTTGGGTGACTCAGGTTGCCTATTATGCATGCGTCCCATACCGAAGATGAGCGTAAGTTGTGGTTATGTTGTGGTGTGAGAACTCGCTGTTCATCTCCTTCGGGCGTCCTCTGTCTCGCCACAACGAAATGTTCGGGTTACGGCGATAGTGTTTCATCGTTCGGCATCATAGCATAGGGTCGAACGAAAGTGATGCGAAGAGGAAAAATCGTCTGGATATTAATGTTTTCGCATTTTGATCTTGGTTCATTTTCAAAGGGAAGTTCTGGTTCTCTCACGGTTTGTTCATTTACTGACGGATGGGTGGAGGCTATCCTAAGGGGAAGTTCCTTGTGGCGATGGGTCTTAGGCTTGGGCTTACGAAGAGCGGTGAAATACAAGGAGAAAACTGTGATCGGAGGTCAGTAACAAAGAGCCTCTTGTGGTGACAAATGGCGTATTAGGGAGAGAAGGGGCTTGGCGAGTTTCATGCCTATCCTGCGTAAGACTCGGGTTTTAAGAAAGGGGTCATGGAGGGTATTGGGTAATGACATGCGTCTTTGCAAAGAGTGAGGCTGATGAACTGTAGGTCATGGTGATCAAGAAAAGATCATGGTGATAATTAAATCATACGAAGACGATGATGATAATGATGATGTTGACGAACTTGGAATATAAAAAATAATAGGAATAATAATAATAATAATGACAATAAGATAACAGATAGCTAAAATATCATTGCAAACCAGACTTCCATTCGGCATTTATAAAGATATGGCTAAATGCTGATTTTTACAAACTTTACTGATACATCTCACGGAGTGGATTCCACCCGTATATGAAGGCAGCCACTTCACCCACGCTGTGAAACGTTTGAAAAAAAAAGAAAGATAAAAAAAACATCAACGCGGCCACAAAAACGGGGGTAAAAAAATCCCGTGTATTTGAACGGTGGCTGCGATGTATCTGTCTGATTGTTTATTCTGTCTGTCCATCTACGTGCCTGCCCGTCGTGTCTTCTGGTTGGAGTGTTTGTGTTACCTCGGCGCCGGGTGGTAGTTTAGGCATGAATGAGAATTTCCCCCGCATTTTACAGGTAGAAATGGTCATCTTGTGTTTGGTTATGCCCGACCGCATGCGCTGGGAGTTTTTGTGGCATCGGAATTCCTCTGGCCGATTGGATTTTTTTTTTCTTTTTGTGTATATGGAGGGTGTGTTTCATGAAGTGATTCTGCCATAGTGTGGATTTGTGTATGCATATTTGTTTATTTGTTTAAGTACTCACACACACACACACACACACACACACACACACACACACACACACACACACACACACACACACACACACACACACACACACACACACAACATACATATGTACATACATGCATACCACACAACACACACACATATATATATATATATATATATATATATATATATATATATATATGTGTGTGTGTGTGTGTGTGTGTGTGTGTGTGTGTGTGTGTGTGTGTAATATACATACACGGATACAAACGTACATATGTACATACATAACATACATACATACATACATACATACATACATACATACATACATACATACATACATAGACACACACACATTATGTGTGTGTGTGTATGTGCGTGTGCGTGCATGTGTTAGTGTGTGTGCGCATAAACATTCTCACACATTTTCATTAATTTTATTATTGCTATCATAAAATTCTCAGTATTGCTGGTGGTGATGATATTATCAGAAAATATTATCGTTATTATCGCTATAGTATTACTGTATTATGCTATCAGTACCGTTTTTGGTATTGCAACTTTTTCTGCCACTAATGACATTCATTGCTGATGCTGTTCTCCCTGATAGTGGCAATGTTGCGAATTTTATTACTAGTATCAGTTTATCATGATTATTTTCTCGAGCACTTCGTATAAAAAAGCCACTTCCTCATCGCCCTCACCACTTAGAGAAATCTAGTCTCTACTCCTCATCCTCATCATTCACAGAAACCTTATCTTACATCCTTGCACTCATCGCTCACAGAAACCTAATATTTCCACCTTATCCTCACCACTCACAGAAACCTAATCTTGCCTCATCCTCATCCTCATCCTCATCACTCTCCGCGACCCTAATCTTTCCTCCTCACTCTCACCATTCTGCCTTGACCCGGCCACTCCAAGGCACTAAATCACCAGATATTTATGCATATTTTTTTCTCTCGCACTATAAATGTAATTCCTTCTGACCTCTGACCTTTGGCAAGCTGTAAGGATCCCTCGTAATCCTTAGTAGGCCTATCTATCTTACCTTTTTTTTTACGCGGCGGACTGGTAGGTAATGGCAGTCGTGGTATTGGTTTGGTTGGGGATGTCGTGGTGGTTGGGGAGGAGATGGTCTTGGGCGGAGAACCAGAGGGAGGGAGGGGGTGGAGGGGCATTGTTAACGGGGGGGGGGAAGGAGGGGAGCGGGAGAAGGGAAGGTAGTCACGAGATAACAATGTGTTAATCTCGGGAATTGTTCATTTACTCCTGCTTGTCTGTAGTGGATTTGAAACAGATAACATTCGATCATTTCTCAAGTCCGAAGTTCGGCCTTCCTTTAATTTCCTTTTCATTTTTCCATTATTCTTTCATTATTTTATTATCTTTTTTTTTTTTTTTTTACCCGTCACATCGCGCAATAAAGTACGGTAAGTGACGTGTCAGGGGCGGGCGTCTGCCCATGAGCGTCGGCGCAGGGTGAGTCCGCCAGCTTCTTCTGGATATGGAGTTGGCTCTTGTTGACTTTCTGATCGTATCTTCCGCGTGTGAAATTGTCCGCTCGTAACTGTGACGGCAGCGCTGACGTCATCGATACTTTGGTTTCATTAAGGCCTTTATAGTTGCCGACACTTCCCCGGGACCTTCATTATGTAGATTAGATACTGATATAGGCCTATCGCCGACAAATTGGTAGTACGATAACACGTTTATATTGTGTACTCTTGGCAGCACTACTTCAGAGTCGGTGATTGATTATCAGAGTATAGGCGATGAATTGGTAATTTTATGAACATTGTTGGCAAGAATATGCATTATACACGCCCAGAAATTTGCATATTACTCTTATGAGAATATTGTTCATTAACGCTTCTAGGTATTAGTTAATGAGTTACACAGCCACAATTTTTTTCTTGTTTTTGTTTTCAGACCTATTTCCAGCCACTTTGGAACTCTATGAGTAGTGTTGGATACTATTCGAGATACCTTAATCCATGTGATTTTTTCTCCAATTACTTGCCTCTTGGCGGCATTAGCCCACGATACCTAAGTGACTACTCCTCTCTCCTTCGGCCTCAGAGTAGGTTCTCTCATTAAAAAAAAAACGCTCTTGGGTCCTACCGCCAGCCGCGACCCCCCTCTTCCTCCTGTCAAGAGTACTAGCGTCCTACACACACGGTCCTGTCAGTGACTTCCGTTGACGTAGATTATGTCTTTTATGATGTTTCTCAGCACACTCGTTTTTTTTATCCCTCACTGACGTTAACTTTTTTTCTTTTTTCATATCATTCACCATTTTTCTTTCTCCCCTGGCCATCGATCTCGTCTCCATCGCTTCCCGCACCTTAAGAAATGCCTCTCTGTCTCCTTCCTTCACATCCCGGTGTCGTCTGCTCCTTCCTGCAGTTCTCTGAGTAGCTGTCTGTATTTACTTTACTTTTTCTCCCTTCGTTTGCATTCTTTTACTCGTCTTCTACCTTTTTTGAGGGCCACATCATCCATTAGCATTTATTGTGTCTGTCGCCTTCTTCGCACTCCGCCACACAGGGCTACGCGTCTCGACGGAACCCAGCCCTCGCGCGTCTTTTGTCTCGCCTCCACGCGACTGTCCTTCCTCCGTCCCGTCTCGAACCTCTTAGTGTCGCCTCATTGTCTTTCTCCCATCTGGAAGGATTGCCGCGTTCAGCAGAGGCTCTGTTCGGTGATATATATCGAAGGAGGCATTAGTCAGCTTCGTAAAACAGACAAAGATGAAGGGAGAAGAGGAAATAAATAATGCGAAGGAGTTTCGGGAGACCCGTCGGCCTGCCTCTCCCTCCGCTACCCGCCTGCGATGCCGGCGTAACCGTCGCCTCCTCGATGGTTCGTGTGGCTGTCCGGTGTAGCGCCCGCGGTGAGGCTGGACGGCGAGGGGCGCTCGGTGGTCGTACTGTGGTCGTTGTCTCTTCACCCTAACAATGTGCTAATTTAACACAATGGTCGTAGCGCGGAATACCACCCGGGGATAGTAGCCTGCAGAGTAAAGGCAATAACTGAACCCTGTACTGCATAAGCACTGCTCGCGTCCTTTCTCTGCCTCGTGTGTGTGTGTGTGTGTGTGTGCGTGTGTGTGTGTGTGTGTGTGTGTGGTGTGTGTGTCGTGTGTGTGTGTGTGTGTGTGTGTGTGAATGTCTGTGTTGTGT
>NC_051395.1:10895319-10910319 GCF_015228065.2 Penaeus monodon
GAGAGAGATACGCACACACACTCATTATTTCGTTACTTCTGCACCATGTATATTTCTATAATATAGAAACCAAACGCACACTCGCACACACACACACACACACACACACACACACACACACACACACACACACACACACACACACACACACACACACACACACTCTCTCTCTCTCTCTCTCTCTCTCTCTTCTCTCTCTCTCTTCTCTCTCTCTCTCTCTCTCTCTCTCTCTCTCTCTCTCTCTCTCTCTCTCTCTCTCTCTCCTCACTCACTCACTCACTCACACTCACACTCACACTCACTCACTCACACACGCACATACCACTCACTCATTCACTCACTCACTCACTCACTCATCTCATCACTCACACGTCCCCGCCCCCCTCAGCCTCGCCTCCGCTCCGTGACACGCTCCTCATTCCCTCCAAGCGATCAAAGCCTCTGCTGTGGACCCCCCCCCCCTGCTTTTCTTCCCTCGCACTCTCAGCGAAACCCCTTAATACCCTCGTTTCTCACGCTAGACACTCTTCTAACTGTGCATCCTGTATGGCCAGGAAATCCATTTCCACGCCTGCAGTCTTTATGTATCGCTACATCCTTTCGGAAATGGCGCAGTCGAAATAGATCTCGGGCGTAATAACTCTTTTTCGTAGATGGTTGTATGGGCAGTTTGAAAATGTCTTCCTGGGAGCGAGTAACATATTATCATCCGCATGTACGTTTTAACTCTTACGCTTTAGCTCTCTTACGTTTTATCTCTTAGTTTTCACTCTTTATGTTTTAACTCTCTGCGGATTTAACTCCGTTTTAACTCTTTCACGTTAAATTCTCTTCCGTTTTAACTCTCTCTCAGAACATCGCTTGGCCTTGTTTACTTCAGCGCCATGAAGTCTCGGTAACGCGCCTCGCTGTGAGCGTAGGAGCTTAACCCTAGGACGCTTGTAATTGCTTCCAGTGAAGTCTCTTGCAACTCCCGCCATGTCCCTTCAGCGTTGTGTGCTTTGTCGAAGCGAAAGGCCGCGTGTCTATATATGTTGGTTATTCTTTGCTTAAGACTGATGGAGAGTTTGCCGGGTTACTTAACTCATGCATGTTAATATTTAAAATGCTAATTGCAGTGACGTTTATAGAGTGAGGATGGAATGTTTTCATTGTTTCATTAATTGCACGTCGCAGGGGCTAACAACGGATTGTATGGGACACACGACACGGCCAGACAAACAGGAGTGGCGACCGGGGATCCAGGCCTTGTATGGGCGCGGGTGTCGTGTTCCTTAGTCAATATGGAGCATTGGCCTTCCATATTTGGCCTTGTAACGGCCAGCGGAAACGGGAAATCCAATTGAAATCCTAATATCAGTGTTTCTGGAGAGATCCCCGAACCATTCTCGAGCTCATACGAATGCTATTACTACTTTAGCGTGAGAAGTTGGTATTGTTGTGGTTGTTATTATTTATTACTATTATCATTATTGGTATCATTATTATTATTGTTATTATTATTATTATTATTATTATTATTATTATTATTATTATTATTATGAATATTATTATGATTATTATTATTAATATTTATTATGTTATAATCACTATTGTTACGTTATTACCATCATATTTGTGAACATATATACATACATATTTTCTTTTCTAGAATATCATGAACCTCAGTAGCGAATTAGTGTATACACCGCCCTCTTAATGAAGTGCGTAATAACACATGAATGACGTGCGTGGTCGAGAGTCTCAAGGTAGGCTCGTGCGCTGGCTATTGAACAGGTCCTTTCAAATTCACGTTTGATCGCGACAGGAGGCACTGTGTAGAGTATTGTTCTCCTAATATAATATTCATATGTGATCCGGCAATGGAGTGGATGGAGATTGTGTTTTCGAAAAAGCGAATTTCTCGTGGACCGATCTGTTTCGGCGTCCATCTTTGTTGTTGTGATCGTCTTCTGTTTTCTTTTTTTTCTTCGGTATTTTCCTACTTAAATGTTTTAGAATTGTATTATAAGTGTTCTAAGTGGTGTGTCTGCATTTAATCATATTCTATTTATGACAACAATAACAATAGGGCAATTGCCAGTATATCTAATTAGGCGATGAAGAATTCACTAAGGAAAACTTATATATATATATATATATATATATATATATATATATATATATATATATATATATATATTTATATATATATATATAGATAGATAGATAGATAGATAGATAGATAGATAGATAGATAGATAGATAGATAGATAGATATAGATATAGATATATAATGCAATTTGGAAATTTTAGCATAATTGAAGGTAAGAGTTTGTGTTATGACCCGACGGAGAATGTTAACTATGCAACGTGCATTAATCGAGGAGATTTTACGTGCCTGAATTATGCGAATTGTGCTATTCTGCCACAGTGGAAATCTACGGACACTGATTTAAAGTCATAAACAAGTTTGTTGGAATCATATGTCAGGAAGGAGGAAAAGGAAGAAACCGAGAGAGGGGGAGGAAGAGAGAGAGAAAAGGTGGGGAGGAAGAGAGAGGGAGAGAGAGAGAAAGAAAGAGAGTGAGAGAGAGAGAGTGGTGTGTGTGTGTGTGTGAGAGAGAGAGAGAGAGAGAGAGAGAGAGAGAGAGAGAGAGGGGGGGGGGGGGTATTAATAGAGGTTTTCCTCTTCCCCGCGAGTGCACCGAGGGATACCGTGTTATGCGCCGGCCGCCGCCAGGATACATATAACACCTAGAGCCGAGTGACGGAATTCCGATAACAGTTTCTCTGCATTTTTCTTTTTCTTTTTTTCTTTTTTTCTTTCTTTTTGCAAATGACTTCACGAGGCAGCGTGTCTCGCGGGTGATTTTCCAAGCGGCATAACGGCGTCGCTTTAAGCCAGGGCACCGCTTCGTCTGGAGTGCCATGGTGTGTCTCGGGTCTCTCGCCTTTGTTTCTTTTGGGGACTCTCTCTCTCTCTCTCTCTCTCTCTCTCTCTCTCTCTCTCTCTCTCTCTCTCTCTCTCTCTCTCTCTGCTCTCTCCCTCCCTCTCTTCTCTCCTCCCTCTCTCTCTCTCCTTCTCTCTCCCTTCTCTCTCCCTCCTCTCCTCCTCTCCCTCCTCTCTCTCTCCTCCTTCCCCCTTCCTCCTCCTCCCCCCCCCTCCCCCCCTCCTCCTCCTTTTCCCCTCCTCCTCCCCCTCCTCCTCCTCCTTTTCCCCCTCCCCCATCCTCCCCCCTCCTCTCTCTCTTCTCTCCTCTCTCTCTCTCTCCCCCCAACCGCCCCCCACACCCCCCCAGCCCCACCCTCTTTTTCCCCCCCTCAAAACCGGCAAAACACCCACCAAACACAACCCAAAAAAACCCAAAAAAAAAACACAAAAAAAAACCCCACCAACACACCCCACACACCACACACACACACCCCCCACACACACCCCCACACACAAAAACACACACACACCCCCCCACACACAAAACACAACCCCAAAACCTTTTTCTGCTCCCGTTCCCCCAATGTTTGGGGAAAAATTTTTTTTTTTCTGATACTTTTTTATATCAATTCTTTGATAATATATATCCTATAATTTTCTCTCTTTTACCATTTTCTTGGCCGTGTCTAGACTAACAGACGAGAAATTACAGCGTGTAAGTGCAATTATGGCCCTGATGTTTACTCAGTATTCAGGTTTCGACAGGCGATCCCCCCCGATAAAGAAATTTGGAAACTGGGGGGGGAAATACCCTAGAGTGGTTTTGGGGTTGTCTTTGAAATAGGCCCAGGGTCATTTTTCCCAACCTTTTTCCCTAAACCCCGGGGGGAAAAAAAAAATGGGGCCCCGAAATGCTCCCCTCCCTCTTGTTACTCGGCTCCTTTTTTGCTCCTGCCTTGGGGGCATCTTTTAGGCTTGTTTTTTCTGGGTTTTCTTTACTTTATTTTTTGGGGGGGTTTGGGAAAATAGCTTGTTCGATGTACCTGGTTGAATGTTGCATCTCTCTCTCTCTCTCTCCTCCTCTCCTTTCTCTCCCCTCTTCTCCCCTTTTCCCCCTTCTCCTCTCTTTTGGGGTGTGTGTGTGTGTGGTGTGTGTGTGGTTTTGTGTGTGTGGTTTTGTGGTTTGTGTGTGTTTGTGTGTGTTGTGTGTTTTTGGGGTTATATAAATATAAAGCCCTATATAGGCCCTGTATGTATATTAAAGCACATACATATACATATTTATTTACGTAAACATATAATTATATATAATATACTATAAGAGAGGGAAGGGGAAGAAAATTTGGAAAAACTTCCCATGAACCGAAAAATCCTTTTGGGGCCCGCCGGGGGCCCTCCTTGGGGGGCCAGGAAAGCCAACGTGGAACGCGAAATCCTCTCTGGAAATGTCAGTCGGGCGGGCGGCGCTTCCTCGGGCCGGAGGCTGGAAGGATCCCGCCTCCTCCCCGCGGACGCCCGCCTCAGGATCCCCGTCCTCGCGCGCGCTTTCAGGCGGGCGTCGCCGCTGGCCGATCCTCCCTATCAACTCGCTTTTTCCTCTCCGTTCTCCTTCCTACTTCTCCGGTTGGTCGCCTTCATGGAGTGATGTGCGTTGTTAAAGAACTCATCGTCACTATTTTTTTAATCAAATGTCTGTTGTTTTGTTTTCCTTAAATTCGTTCTTTTCCCTTGGTCTCTTAGTGTTTTTCTTCCATTTCCCTTTCCTTCCTCCTCCACTTCGTCATCTGATTCCTTTTCTACCGCTTCCTTTCCACAATACGCTTCCCCCTCCAACTTCCCCCAGCATTCTCCCCCCTCAACCCTCCATCCGACTCTCACCCCTAACCGGTAAGATATATGTTTTCAGCGAATTTCATGTTACGTTTCCAGGAATCACAGTGGGCATTCGTCCCTCCCCTCCGCGTCACACAGAGATGATTTGGCGTCGACCCCGCTTCCTCTCTCGTTACGGGAAAAGTTCACCGTGTCGTTAGATGGTGAACTTTTGACGCGTCGCGATGTATATTTTCGTGATGGATTTATGGTGAGAATTGAGTGTGACGTGGGATTTATCGTCCGGTCGGTTTGTTATGAGAACGCTGGTTAGGTGTATTACCGGGAAGAAAAAACGGTGGTATTACTTAGTATGGTCTGAAAATTAGATAGAAATGGATAGGTGAATAAATGATAAAAGCTACATACGTTTCTGTCATTTTCGTTTAGCTGTTCCGATATTGGCAGTGAAAGCGAAAGAGAAAACATGTTTTATTCTCTAAATTTTATTCATTCCTCGTCAGGACGCTGCTCATTGGTGTCAGGCATCACATAGGTCGATAGGTCAACTCGTCAGTCTCCCTTCCTTCTTCTCCCCTTCAAACCCCTCGACTCCCTTCCCCCATCCAGCGAGGGGCAGCCATCTGGCATCGAGCACCGAGATCCGGACGAGGAAGCGAACGAAAGATGGCGCTGTTCATCAAAGTATTAGAAAACGGAAATGTCCGTTTTCTCTCGTTTATTCTTCGTCGCGTCGGTGGCATGACAGGCTTGGCGCTTCCTGCGATGTTGCCTTCGCTGTTGCAAGGGGGAGAAAGGGCAAAGTGGGTCTCTATTTGACTGTAATGTTCAAGTGATTATAAGAGTCTTGAGAGAAGTTGGAAAAAATAGATACTTCAGTGAGAGTAACTTTGTTTTGTCTGTAGATAGATTTCAGTAGTATTATTGACGAAACAGGTTACCCTGACATTATTACTGTATTATTGTTTTTGCATAAACACTGAAACTTTTAGCAGTCGAGTTTATTCAGATATTGTTAACAGCAGATTTAATGATAGGGGATATATTCTCTCAAATTATTACGATAGCAAACACAATGCAAGTGTTGCTCAAATTAAAATGTGATTACCCGTTGCAGAATTTGTGTGGATACAAGTAATTACTGTTTATAGTCGCTGTCACAGATATTCACGATATAAAGGTTAAATTTTCATATCAGCAATCACTATCTCAGCATTAGACAATAGCACGGACGGACACGCACGCACGCACACACATAAACAAACAAACGAACATGCACACAAACATGCACATGCACGCACGCACACACACACACACACACACACACACACACACACACACACACACACACACACACACACACACACACACACACACACACACACACACACACACACACACACACACACACGCACACGCACACGCACGCACGCACGCACACACAACACCCCCCCCCACACACACACACACACAAACTTGCACATGCACACACTCGCGCGCGCGCACACACACCGCAAAAAGAAAGAGAGGAACAGATCCCGCATTAACCCCCGAAGGGAGAATGCACAAGCCGCCTCCATTGTCTCTGGCAACCCCCTGTGAACATTTCTCTGAAAAATCACAAGAGCTCTCATTAACCAGCCGGGCCATCTCGCCGGCCCTGTAGCACCTTTGACACAGTACGCGCGGCGGAGAGGCGTCCCCACCGGTGGCCTCTCGCCGGCTGTCTACTTTACTGTTTGAAAAGACTTCCTTACGCGGGACCCGCGGCCAGGGCGCTGCCGTCGGGCTGGAGGACGAGAGAGGAATTCCATTCCGGCGGCTGCTGAATGCCTGCCTCATCGCCGCCGGCGTGATTTGCTGTCGCCGAATAATCACGAACAAAAAACGAAAGTCGAGAGCACGAGAGCGGGAGGGGAAACTCTACTGTTTCTCTCAAGAGTTTCCGGGGGAGAGGCGGAACTGTATTTTCTTTAACG
The DNA here is from genome assembly GCF_015228065.2 of Penaeus monodon. NCBI lineage: Eukaryota > Metazoa > Arthropoda > Malacostraca > Decapoda > Penaeidae > Penaeus > Penaeus monodon. Next base: position 10,902,046 of record NC_051395.1, read on the forward strand.
TTGTTCTCTTCTCTCCCACGGGATTTGGTGATTTTACCCTGACGCAAGATTTATTTCATGATAAAAATAAAACCGCGCCGTGATAGTCCATATTTTCATAATCTTCCCATTAGAAATTTCGAATGAATTTCAGACTGCGAAACTACCAGAAATGTTCAGTGTTGCTTCGTAACATATAACATGCATACCAGATAACCGCAGGATTTCTTGAGCCGACATCCCCCGCCTCTTCTGTTCCAAGATTGAATTTTTCTTGCGTCCTTGGATCCCCGGACCACTCGAGGCTGAGCAGCCCTCTCGACTCCAGTGTCATTACAACCAAGCTTAACTGCACATCTCTAGGAGGGCAGAGGGTCCTATACACAATAAGAAGCGAGTAATAATGTTATGTCATGAAATTCAAAATATGCTATCAAGGCTTCATATATATATTTTTTAGCAAATTTCGAAATAAATATTGTTATGACTGGTGCTATTTTTACGTTTCTAGATAAATGTGCAATAGTTTTCAAATAGCTGCAGTTGTTATTTTATATATTAGCAGTATTAGGTATATTATTAGCTTATATCAAACAACATTCTTTTGACAGCTCAAGAAAATGTCCTTCAAAGAACGGCATATCCTTAAGGATGATTCTTAAACGTCATATTCCTCGGTCATATTTTCGTGTGTAAAGACCACGCCAGAACAATTTAATGATATAACACGAGACAATACAGCAACGAAGGTAGATATTATTGGTATAACGCAAGAAAGGTCTTGAGAAAGGGGGGGAAAGGTAATGACTCCACATTTCCCTCTCAGTAGGGAAATGTTTCATTATAATCCTTTCCATTTTCATATTTAACTTTTACTTTTCTGTTACAGTTCGAACTATTTCTTTCGCTGGAAGGTATAGAGGTATCGGTTTTACCTGTTTTGCATTTGCATTTAGATTCAAAGCATTGGTAATGAAACCGGATTTTATTCTGGCAGACAGGGCAGAAAATAATTCATAACTACGGAACGCTGGCAACTGTGAGCCAAGCAAGAGATGATATGCAGTAACACTTTTCTCGGTCTTAATGAAGCCATAGAGAAGCATGGCCCAAATTGAACCCGGATAAAAAGGACTTTTTTATTACAATCATTTTAGTTTCTCGCAATGTCTTTTTGGCCGCCAGCCATGAGCCTCGAATCAAGTGTTGCCAGCCTCTGACGCAGAATGTCTCATTACGACTGTCTGCATTATTTATGACGTCATCCTTTGGTTGGTCATTCTTTTTTTTTTTCCTTTTCTTTTTTAGCTTTGTTGACACCGGTTCCTACGAGACGAGAAGGGGGAAGGTCAACTATTTTACGACAGAGAAGTTTGTAATAATGTTTTCCTCTATGAAGGCGAGGAGCGACGGAATAATATTCAGGGTTGCGGCGGTGGGTATGCTCGGCGCCCGTGACAAGTGAAGATCAGCCAGCGCGGCCTCAGAGGGAAATGCAGTCTCAGTTCTTAACTTGATTTCCTCATTTTTCTCTGCGGCAATACACGTCTATCTTGAATAATGCATTTAACCGTTATTCCGAGCAGTATTCAGTGATTTCACATACTTGGCAACTCCAGCGTTTATCCAAAATTTAAATCAAGAGAAATCCCACTCCTCTAATGTTGCGTATGTTTAAACAACCGAATAAAAACAACACGAAATGAAGATAGAAGTAAACTCTGCTTCATAAAGAAAAATAGAAGGTTATGCAGCAGGTATCAACCAAAGATATCTTGAAGGACCTCGATGAAATTCGTGGTTTGTGACGTGTACCGCATTCTCCAGCCCTCGCGTCGCGCCATCAGCATTCATCCTGGCCTTGGCCAATAGATTACGCCCACAGGAAAAGGGACAGACATATCCATTCTTCATCATTTAAATACAATTTCCAAAATAGAAGGATCACCCGAATCAGTTTGGGGGCAGCGCGCTATATGTCTGTCTGTCGCATGTGAAAGTGGAACTGGCATCACCATGCACTAACGAGTTTGCGTCTGCCCCAATTTTCCTTCTTCTTTTTCTATAGGTTCTTTCTTGTGCGTTTTCTTGTGTCTTTTAAGCTCAAATAATTTTAGGCCTATGCTTCTATTTGATGCTATATTGGATTTGTTGCGTGTGTGACCTAATCTCATTTGAGGAAAAAAATACGCATGGTAAAGTTGCTGTGTGTACCATGTTAAGAATAGATGCACATTTCCAAGGGAGATCAATCCTCTGGGATTCTCGCGAGCGCAACCCTTCCCTTTCGGAGTACCGGCATCCGACAAGCTCTGCAAACACATCCGTTCGCCGTCTTGAATATCCTTCGTCCTCTGAGATGCAGATATCGGCACCGGAGAAGACATGCGAGGCGAGTGCTATCAAAGACCGAATATTGAGTCTGGAAAGAGCGCCCTGTCCGTCTCTCTGGGTCCGTTCGCGCCAAGGTCGATTACCTTCCGATCGGCCGCCGCGCCGAGAGATTGCGAAATGCCTCCTGGCCGTCGAGCGGTGTCGAGTAGCGGACTATCGTGGCAGCGGGGGAGGGGGAACGAGGGGGGGGGGGGACGAGGAGAGAGGTGAAAGAATCAGAGAAGTAAGTAAGGAGATGCAAGCCGATTTTCCGTCTCTGTTTCGTTTATGCTCTTTGCAAATCCCAAAGCTCTCGAATCAGAGCTCTAGATATTAAAAGGAACAGGAACAGGCAGCGACGCATTATTCATGGCGCCAAAACGCGACCTTTGAAAGATGATTCAATAAATCACAAAGAGGAAACGAACTCAAGAGGAAAATGTAATCAGACTAAATGTATGGCATTTTCTTGTATGGAAAGCGTTGGCGCAGAGAGGCGGGTCGATGAGGAACATTTTAGAAAGAGTGAAATGTTGACAAGGAAAGGAAGGAGGGAAGACGGGGGCGGAAACGGGATTTGGGGGGAGAGGGGGGGGGGGTGGAGTCTGTCAACCGTAGGCTTATCAAGAAGGAGAAGGAGGAGGAGGGGGCGGTGGGGACGGGAAGGTTATAAGGGGAAAAGCCAGTCAGTAATACGTGGCATTTCCTGGAGCAAATGTCGAATGCGCTCACCCTGCGTGGAGGCCAAGCTGTCAGCGTGCACCAGTGATTGCCAGCGTTGACAGCTCGGTCTTTTTATGCTGGAGGGTAAAGGCTATGTACGTACGGTGGTGGTTTTATTTTTCTATTTTATTTCTTAATGCTATTTTTAGAGCTCTAAGTAATTTCATCTCTATCCCCATTTGGATCTGTAGTATCGCTCTTGGAGTTCGCAGAGAGCTGTTGTGGACACAGACAATTTAAGTCCTTATATTACGAGCACGAGTTGCCTGTACAACTCCATCGCAATATTATCTCATAATAGGATGTAAGTGATTATTAGTTTAGGAAACTTTAAACAGGAAGCAAAAATGGATTTGGCAGGAGATAGCAGGGTACGCGACTTTTTTCAGGTAATAGATATTTGATAATAGATGTATAACAGCAATAAACTCGTATGTTTTCAGGTATTATGTAAGTAAATATTCCCATTCCATTGACATAAAATCTGCATGCGGCAGAAAGTAGGTGATCCAAAATAAAATTTGGGTTGATTCTCCGTAGGTTTCCTAGGTGAAATCTGTAAGTTTGTGTGTGTGTGTGTGTGTGTGTGTGTGTGTGTGTGTGCGCGCCAACCTATGGACTTGCATCAGTATCATATAAAAGCCGTGGCTGAAAGGTAATGCTCAGGAATGAATCATAGAGTAAATAATCCCGCTCTTGAATTCCCTAACGTGCAGCGGGACTTCTCTAGTCCGCCTCTCGGGCAGCGGGGACCGGAAGCCTATAGCACAAAGAGCACAGTAGCGGAATAAACATGAAGTTGACCCGGGTGAACGTGAGGGGTAAGAAGGGGGGGAATGCCTTTGGGCGGATGAGGGGAACTCTTAGTTACTTCTCCAGGAAACTGAATGCCTTTGCACTTACATTTGGAAAGAGGAAGAGGGTGGAACTGGTGCATTTTGAGGCATGTTTGTATCGTACCTTGTTATTGTATTTTTACTGCATTTAGAGCAATGGGAGTGAAGCTTTTATATTGTGAAATATGCTTTTTTCAGATTATTGCCTGGTTTGAGGAGCAAATGAAAGAGCTTGTAAGGGGAAGGATTTTATAAGCACACCCAAGACTTAGTGCAGATAGAAAGTAAAAAGATTTAGACAAATGTGTCAAAATTATATGGAATAGAAATACCAAGGAAAGTTCAGTAGTAGATTCTAAGAAGCTTGAAAATCTACTCTGTTCGTTTGCCTTTTAGATTTCGTTGTTTCTTCAACATTCGTCTTTTTTACTTGATATTTGTTACAAAAATGATTCTGTCTGAATGGGATACAGCGTGAAAAAAAGTAAAAAAGAAAATCGATACAATCCCAATACCAGCGTCGACAGACAAAATTAAAAGAAATAAAGGCAGAGAGACCATGAAAAGAAAAAGAAAATTTAAATATGCACACACCAAAAAAAAGTTTAGTGAAAAATAAGAACAGTTTCAGGGCTGCCATTTTAGCGACAGCTGAACGTTTTGCCATTCAATATCAAAAGTTCCTTGACCCAAACCGCTCCAAATCGTTGTGTAAATCGCATACGGCTTATTTGCACAGGCCTAAGAACCTATTGGATAACCGACTACCAGACAGAAAGAAAACAATGGTAACTGAGACGGTTATTGATTGGTTCAATCTTAACGTCGTTTTAATAAAGACCAGGCTTATGTCCGAGAGGTCTAGGATTACAGTGCGTTGGCTGTCCGTTTTCGTTTGTATTCTTCATTTGGTGGAGAGTATTATTACAGAGGACATGTTTATGTAGTAGGTGGTTATGTTTAAGATGATAGTTGTTAATTTTTGACGATATTATGATTGTCGTTTGCTCCCGCCGGTGTGACGCCCCTTCGCACTGGCGTGTCTGGAAGGGCGTCCGGTGGCCACGTGCGTTCTGCGGCGCCTCGCTCACGCCGTTACAATAGGCCACGGAGGACCATCATCGCCGCGATCAATGAAGGGGACAATCGAGCATACCTTTAGCGGCGCCGACTTCAAGGGGATTCTCGTGTGCTCGCCCCTCCCTGTTCTCTCCCCTTTCTTCTCCTGCGCTTCCCTCTCCCCCTCCCCTTATCTCTCTCTCTTGTGTCTCTTTCTTCCTTTTCCTCTCTTATGCTTCCCTCTCCTGCGTCTCTCTCTTTTCATTTCTTCTCCCCTCCCATTTCATCTGCAGTGTCTCCTTATCCCCTCTCGCTTCTTCCCCTGCGTCTCTTTCCCTCCTTCCTTCCTTTCTTCTGTAACTCTCTCACTCTCTCTCCCCTCTCCTCTCCCCCTCGCCCTCACTTCCCTTCCCTGTCTTCTCTTGCTTCTCTTCCCTTTCTCTTCCCCTTTCCATTGGCCCCTCATTCGCCTCTACTCGTCCATTCACTTCAGTACCGAAAATTTCTATGTTGTTTTAAAAGTCTATCCTCTTTGTCTAACCCTTTAGTAGCATCGTGTATTATGTCGACTAGATTCGTTTTACACGCTTAGAGAGAGAGGGGGGGGGGGAGAGAAAAGGGAGAAGAGACGAGAAGAGGGAACAGAGAGGAGAGAGGAAGAAAGAGAGAGAGAGAGAGAGAGAGAGAGAGAGAGAGAGAAGAGAGGAGGAGAGAAGTAGAGAGAGGAGAGAGTTCATGAGAGAGGAGATAGAAGAAAGAGAGAGAGTAGAATAACAGAAGAGAGAGATAAAGAGAGAGAGAGATAAAGAATAGATGAGAGAGATAAGAGAGAGAGAGAGACCCCATTCACAATTCCCCATACCATCTTTGTCTATCTATCTATATATCCCTCTATCAACTTCTGTATCGTCTCCCCCCCTTTTATTTCCCCTACGTACCCTAACCTTAGCTTTCCCCTCTCGTGGCCTTCTTCTCCCCCCACTCCCCCACCCCCACCCCACCCCCCCAAGCAAGGGCCATCGTCTCCTGCGTCTCGCCCAGGAAGACAGCGAAGACTTGCCCGACGTCTTCCTGTACAGTCCTTTTCCTTACGGCGTGTTTATCGCTGTCTTATCTCGATTGTTTATTCTGAAAGCTTAGGTTTAGATTTTTTCTCGTTTTCGTTTTCGTTTTCTTTTTCTTTTTCTTTTCCTTTTTTTCCCTTTCTTTTTCTCTTTCTTTTTCTTTTCTTTCAAAACCAGTGATAATGTTTTGTCTACATGAATGTTAAGAAATATACTAGTATTTTTTTTTATTCTAACGCTGTGCTTTTTAATATAAAATGACCAGTTTTGTTCTCTTTTTTTTTCTTATCCTGCAACAACGTTTTCTATTAAAGGACCGGGGAAAGAGCCCTGCTTTTCTTTTCTTTTTTTTTTCCTTTTTTTGAAAGAGGACGTGATTTAGAGAAATCTGAATATTGGTTCCGTAAGCAAATTCCCCAAAGGCTACATAAATTACTGTTTGATATTCAAATTCATGCATATGTGTGTATACTGCACACGAGAAGGTAGCTGTGGATCTCTTGTCGTTGGATAATAACTCTGTTAACGTTGTTTATGTGCCTGTATGTTAAGGCTTAGATAGAAACCATCATTGTTCGTCCGTGACGCCATGTTGTACGGAACTATTATTTATGTTAATGAGCCATAGGGATTTTAGATGTCAAGTCGCGACCCGTAATTCAGTCATATATATTTTTCTATCTGTCTTATTCTCTGTTTCTCTCTCTCTCTCCTCTCTCTCTCTCTCTCTCTCTCTCTCTCTCTCTCTCTCTCTCTCTCTCTCTCTCTCCCTTTCTCTCTCTTCTCTTCTCTCTCTCTTCTCTTCTCTCTCTCCTCTCTCTTTCTCTTCTCTCTCTCCTCTCTCTTTCCTCTCTCTCTCTCCCTCTCCCTCTCCCTTTCTCCCCTCTCCCTTTCTCCCCTCTCCCTCTCTCCCTGCCTCTCCCTGCCTCTCCCGCTCTCCCCCCTCCCTCTCTCTCCCTCTCTCGTCTGTGTGTGTCTGTATGTCTGCAAGTCTCTCCCTCGCTATTTTTTCTCTTTCGTTCTTTTTTTCCTTTTTTTGAGGGCGGGAAGGCTTTAACGGAAATCAGATTTATTTCTCATTAGATCCCGTTTTTTTGTGCGAATGCCCAATATTATATAGGTTTCGTGGGGCGTTTTCTCGAAGGAAAGTTTTCAAGTCGTTAATCCATAATTCCTCCATCAGCGCCCACTACTTTCATCACTTCATCAATTCTTTTGTAAGAATTGTTTTGTTTTCTTTTACTTGCATTTCACCTTTTCCCATTTGAGTTGCTATCTTTCCTTTTTTATATAAAATCTCCAGTTGATGTTCCAGGGAGTTTCCTTTATTCTTCTCTCTTCTGTATTGATTCTTTGTGTGGCGAATAAGGGTTGCTTTTAAAATGAGAATGATGTAATGTGATGTAACGGTGACACTTGCAAGGCATTTGGTGCGCATCCAGCCAGCCTCTCCCAGTCGAATGCGATGTTAAGAGTGAGTACCGGCGTCAAAATCTAGGAGGAAAGGAACTGACCAACCCTATCGTATCATCTCGCGGCTTTTTACGCATGTTCTTCTACCAACTTTGACATATTCAGTATCCACCACACTATTTCTTAGCCGACTGTTGATGATCTCTTGATTACTAGCTGCACCGCCTTGTCCTTCACTTCTACACTTTCAAGCTGCTTCTCATCTTCTGGGTGTTTTTCAACGCACCCATGCCGAAGGCTAAAAGTAGTATTGTTTATTAGATATATGCAGTGGTCCCGATGCAAAGTGCTCATGCAAATATCTGAATCAAGGATACCCGAATACATACGAGCAGGCGCGGGCGCCCGCACGGACGCGGTTCTCTTGACAGCTTCGAAACTCGGAAGATAAATGTCCCAGGAAGCGGTGTCAGTTCGAGTTATTGGTGTCAACTTTGCGAAATGACGTGGCACCCGTTTTGAGGTTTACTAGATATATTGGCACACTGACAGTCTAGAGATGTGCCATGGAAACCCGGAAGAGAGACATGGATAATAGGCAGAAATACAAGCAGCGGCGAATGCACTGACCAAGCACCGGTCAAGCACGACGACAGACCAAAGCGGTGTGACTGTTGTTAGCCACAAAAAAATACAGAGAAAGTGTCGTCGAATGGGCAAGGGATGTTATCAGCGTCTGCATGGTGCTTGCGTGCGTGTGTATGTGTGTGTGTGTGTGTGTGTGTGTGTGTGTGTGTGTGCGTGTGTGCGTGTGTGTGTGTGTGTGT
>NC_051395.1:10915319-10920319 GCF_015228065.2 Penaeus monodon
GGTGAGTAGACAAATACAGGTGGAAGAGAGGAAGATTTAGGAGTAAAAGAAAAAAAAGAAATGAGAATGAAATGAAGGTCACATACCATTCTGAGTGCGATGAATGCATCGAGGCTGCCATTTGGGAAAGGAAGAGAGAAGAGGAGAAGCCGACGAAGGAAATGAAATTATAAATAAAGGAAAAGAAGAAGAAGAAAGAGAAGTAGAAGAAGAAGAAAGGGAAGGAGTGAGAGTAGGCGAGAGTGCCATCCCGATGACGTCATTTTCACCCAGGAGAATCCTCAAGACGTCGGAGGTGACGCCAGTCAGCGCCTCGGCCGCCTTCGGTCTGCATCCTCCCTCGACCGGTTTCTTCCCTTTTTTCAGGTTTCCTTTTTTATTTTGTAATGGGGACGGGTTGAGATAACGGTCAGCACTGATGTCTTTTCCTTGCCGAATGTTCACTTCTGTCAGAAATTTTTCTTTCTTTTATTTATTAATTCGTTCTCTCCCTCTCTCTCTCTCTCTCTCTCTCTCTCTCTCTCTCTCTCTCTCTCTCTCTCTCTCTCTCTCTCTCTCTCTCTCTCTCTCTCAGTATTTAGAAATAAATGGGAAGTCCGAAGAGAATGTTCACGCACTATCGGACGGCAGCAGTCTGTCCACCGATCCACTTTTCCCTGAACGAGACATGTACACACTCCACGCCGCCATCCTCTTCCCCTTTCCTTGACCCTTTTCTTATCCCTCTGCAGTTTCTAAGAGAGAGGAGGGAAGGAGGAGGGAGGTGGAGAAGGAGGGGGAGGGAAGGGGAGAGAGAAAAGAAGGAGAAGGAGAGAGAGGGGGAGAGGGATTAGAGGTGTGATAGAGAGAGAGAGAGAGAGAGAGAGAGAGAGAGAGAACGTCTGCTGACTCATAGAACTTTCTTCGGCTGGGCAGAGGGGGAAGGGGAAGGGGACAGGACTGTGAAGAAGAGGGAGGAGGGAGAAGAGTAAGGAGAAGGGGGTGGGGGGGGGATCTTGTATCCAGGACGGAGAAGGAAGAGTGAGCATCCCGAGGACGAGAGGGTAGGAGGGAGGAAGAAGGAGGTGGTAGATTCTTGCTTCCCGGATAAGGAAGGAATGAGTCAGCGCCTCGAGGATGCGGGAGAGGAAGGAGAAGTAGTAATGAGTGTCCTGAGGATGAGGAAAAAGGGGGGGAGGGGGGGGAGGAGGAAGTTCGCGTGTCCTGGGTGAGGAAGGGATGAGGGACGAGGAAGAGGAGGAGGATAAAGAGGCGGTCGTGTTTCCTGGTTGGTGAAGGATGAGTGTTCCTTGTGAGGGGCCGTGAGGAAGAATGAGATCTTGTTTGTTGTTGTGAGAAATCGCGGTGAAATATGAGTATAGAAAGCATAAAGAACTGAATCGATAAATAAATCAATAAAGGAATTACTAGGAAAGAAAGTCGAATTGAAAATGAAAAACAAGAAAATTCCCTCTCTGTTTTTTTCCACAGCCGGTGATGACATTAATGATTCAAAAGGTCAAGATGAAGAGATATAAAATCGGAATTTCTGAATTGGGGAAGAGTTGACGTCTTTGTTAATTTAAGGCAGAGTACCGTTCCCTCTTTCGCGTTTCTTTGGTCCTGATCTTTCTCCTCTTTTCTCTTTTCTGCAATTCTCTCCTCTTCTACACACACGCACACATACACACACACACACACACACACACACACACACACACTTACAAACGACTCACGAACACACATCCCTTGAACATCATCACACACACACACACACACACACACACACACACACACACACACACACACACCACACACACTTTGCTGCATACTCGTTCCTTCAGTGGTTTTGTAAAATTATTTTTTCTGATACCCTTTGTAATATCATATTATATATGTTATATATATATATTATGCGTATTATATCTATATGTATTATATATATATATTTTATATTTATTTCACTTTGTTGTAGGGTTAGGTATGTAGGTTATTCTGATGTTGATTTTGTTGCGATTTGGTATCGTTGTAAGCGTATTTAAAAATGGTTGTCTATCGATGTCGCTTCTTTCATTTTTGAAAGTCGGTATTAGTGTTTCATGACTGCCGTTGCATTATTGTAAGCGTTCGTATCTCGTCTGACCCAAATGTTCTCTCGCTCTATCATACATCGATTTCATGTTTTCATTCTCTGTACTGGCATGCTGTCTCCGTTCTTCTCTCTCTCTCTCTCTCTCTCTCGTCTCTCTCCTCTCCGTCGTTCTCTTCCCGTCGTCTCTCTCTCCTCTTCTCTCTCTCTCTTCTCTCCTCTCCTCTCTCTCTCTCTCTTCTCTCTCTCTTCTCTCTCTCTCTCTTCTCTCCTCTCTCTCTCTCCTCTCTCGTTCTCTCTATTCTCTCTCTCTCTCTCTCTCTCTCTCTCTCTCTCTCTCTCTCTCTCTCCTCTCTCTCTCTCTCTCTCTCTCTCTCTCTCTCTCTCTCTCTCTCTCTCTCTCTCTCACTTACTTGCTCTTTACCTATCTGTCTATATCTCTCTCCCTTGTTTTCCTCTCCCGTCTCTTCTTCATCTCTGTCTGTTTACATTCGTCCCCAAATCCCCTTATCCTTTATCTTCCTCTCCTCTCTCCCTCTCGCTCTTCCCTTCCTTCCCCGACAGCTCATCCGACAAAAGTCTTGCTCATCTTGGTTTTATGAAAGGAAGTTGCAGTATCCACGATTGGGGCGGCTTAATCACGTGACTCGCTGATTTTGGCTAATTCTAGGATGTGATCCGGAAATTCCGGTGTTATTTTCAGAGTTCAAAGGAAGCCTCTTTGATGATTTATAAATATATATATATATATATATATATATATATATATATATATATATATATATATATATATATATATATATATATATATATATATTCATATACATATGTGTATGTGCGTGTTTGTTTGTGTATGTATGTATGTATGTATGCATGCATGCATGCATGCATATATTTATGTATGTATGTATACATTAAAATTTACAAACTTCAAAGGGGGATAACGAAACTGTAAACAAATGAAACAAGTGAAACAAATGAAGTTGTATGTATGTATGTTTAGGTATATGTGTTTGTGCGTGTGCGTGTGCTTGCGTGCAAAGCAGGAAAACCAGTCCTAAGAGCGATTAATCATTAACGATTTTCATTCTTGATTAGGGAATCCTTGTTCAGCTCGATGTACCGTTCGCTTTTCTCAATTAAATGAATCTTAAAAGCGTTTTGCCCAAACCGCTAGAATGGTAAAGATGATGAATCCCTTAGATTAACTGGCGTGAGTTGCAGTTAAAGGTACTTTCATTTCTTTCTCTCTCTTTCGTCTTTTTATCTCGCCATTTATAGGATTAAATTACGAAAGCAAATAATGGTTGATTGTGAGTCAGCGAGGAAGCGGCAGCTGTAGAGCAGATGTCCGTTTTGCTTGCGTGGATCAGCTGATATGAGGATTGGGGAAGATGGCGGATGTTGTCTAGGATTGATACGGTTTACTTTTTATTTTTTTTATTGATTTCGTTGTGTTGTATCAGTTATATTGTCTTGTAAGTCTAACAAACACAATGGAATTCAGTATGAGAACAGAAACGCTGCGTTATCTTAGATACCCATTTTCGGACCCAAGGAAAGAACCTTTGCTCTCCCTTATCCCTTTAAACCCCCCTCCCTCCCCCAGCCCCCCCCAGCCTCACCCCCCCCCCCCCCGCCACCTGGCCTCCGATGCCAAGTTCGGGAGGAGAGTCCGGCCAGAGATTTTGATCCGCGGAAGTTGGCACAAAACATAAGGAATTTAACTAGTAAGATGTACCATTTCTCCGAAGTTTCCCCGTCCAAGTTTTCCCTCTCCTCCCTTCCGCGTGATGGTGATGGTTGTGACGAGTATGGTGAACGCGTTGCCGGAGCCGGAGTCGGGTGTACCGTAGTAGCTGATTGTGCAGTAACTTCCTCCTTTGCTCACCTCTACTCGCTCTAACGAACTTGATCATTCTCTCTCGGCGCGGGGAGGTAGAATACGCACGTCTTCGGAGAGTCATTTACCTCGTACTACATAATACGCGGAGATGACGTACTTTGCCCAAGGAATATGCACATTATCTGTAGACACAGGAGGTGCTGCCATCCCTCTCGCCCCCTCCGCCTTCCCTCCCTTCCTCCTTTCCCCCCCCCCTCCCTCCCTTCCTTCCCTCTCTTTGGCTGCAGGGCTGTCAAGGCGAAGGCCCCGTCACAAAAGTTTTATGAGGACAATGTTATGATATTTGTATCGACGCAGGCTTCGTTACGATTATTGACATTAGCGCCGCCATCAGTTTTATGTCGCTGTCGTCGGCTTGGTCACCGCCATCATCATCATCACCATCGCCAAGAGTTTTACGAGACTGTTGTCATCCTCATTATCATCATCATTAATCATCACCTCCCCTTCAAACAGTATCTCTGATCCCCGCCGTTAAGCCACTCATAAACAGTCCGGGAGCGGGAGTGTGGGAGTCGTGAAGTAACAAGGTGTGTTTATCTCCTGCAGGAAGGCTGGTCGGAATGGTCGGAATGGTCGCCCTGTTCCCGGACCTGCGACGGCGGCGCCGCTGTTCAGTCCCGCCGCTGTCTGCACTACGCCGGATGTCGGGGAGATTCTGTCAGGTATTTTACTCTATTTTATTTATCTTTACCTATTTTATTCCTTCCTCCTTGTGCGCACGTTGCTGCTTCGCTGGGAACGCAGGCTACATATTCCCCTACGTGATTATACTTTAACAGTAAAAGGCAAATGAAAGCTAGGGAAAGAGGGCATTTTAAGCGTCCATAAACTTTTTAGGGTGCATAAGTATTTTACACCACATTTTATATACCATTTATAATATGAGAAAGGTAGACCAGCTCTGATTTGACGACACAAAGCTCCCTTTCCTTCTGAGAGGACGCCTTCACCCTATCTCCCTTCGCCTCAGCCCCGCCCGTAAGCCTAACGCTCCCCTCGCCCTGCCCGCAGGTACCAACTGTG